>NC_067399.1:548077491-548289991 GCF_016432865.1 Antechinus flavipes
ATGAAACCAGAGATTCCAAGAATTAGAAGTGAAGATGAAATAAAAAACAAACTCATTATCTTCCCCTCACAGCTTCTGAATTTCCCTATTACTGTACTGTCTCTCCAGTCAATTCCATCCTTAATTCCTTCCTTCACCTAGCCAAGTAGTTGCCAAATTGTCATTTTGTTCCTGTGTCTTCTATATGACTCCTTCTTTCCATTGACACAGGCCCTCATCACTTCTCACCTCCTCTCCCGGCCTCAAATCTCCCCCTAACTCCAATCCACCCTCCACACAGCTGCCAAAGTGATTTTCCCAAAGCCCAAGCCTGACCATATCACTTTCTACTCAATAAACACTAACAGCTCCCTGTACCTCTACTATAAAATAAAAACTTATGTTTGGCATTTAAAGCTCTTCACAATGCTGCGCTACTATTTCCATTCTTCCCTTCCATGGATTCTGTTCCTGCCATATTGGATTATTTGATATTTCTCCTGCACAACACTCCATTTCCTGTTTCCTTAATATTGCACTGGATCTCCCCTGTGTCTTGAACATTCTCTATTCTCACTTCTACTTATAATGTCTGATTTCATTCAACTCAGTTTAAGTGCCTCCTTTTCTGAATTAGATCTTTCTTGGAGAACCCTGAGGGAGGGAAATAGAATATAATAGACCTGGACCTCAAAGGATGGGGCCAAAGGAATCATTGTTTATGGATGTGAGTTATGTCTTGTTGTATTCACACAGAGATGCCGAGCACTGTGGGCTAAGCACATAGGTTACAAAGATACAGATAAAAATGATACAGTCTCACAAATGTATCTGTCATTAGAACATGAGGTCCTTGAGGGAAGGAATTGTTTCATTTTTATTTTTGTAATTCTCTTGACTAGTACAATTCCATACTATAGAAAGCACTTAATAAATGCTGGTTTGGATGATTCCAAACCCAGAGATTCTTTTGTCCACCTTCTTCATCTTGGGTGTTTTGAAAAATAGTTCTGATCTCTCTTTATCTTCACAAAGACTTCTGAGTAAGAGCCCCTTCTCTCCATGAATCGCAGCTTTGCAAATCAGGAAGAATTCATTTGTCACTAGGAGGTTCTGCTTATTTGTTACCCACAATGGACTGGTGAAAATAGTAGACTGATCAGACATAGAAACGTCAGCTATTATTACTGCATCTGTTTTATTATATCTGCATGTTAAAGATAGAAGAAAATTTTATTAGAATTTTCCTGGCCACAATGACCACACAGAACTTCACTTAGGGAGTTAAGAGCCAATTGATAGTCCTCTGATTAACTGGAGGTGGTATTTAGCCCAGTATTTGGCCAATAGTCTAAATGTCACTACCTGTGCTGAAGGAATGGAATGAAGCTTGCTTTGTAAGGCACTGTGTGAGATCTCCAGGGTTCATCAAGGCTGGCCTGAGCTGTGGTATCTGTGTTCAAATTGTTTATCTTAGTAACTAAGTCTGTATCTGGTTTCCTCTCTAAACTACTTAAGTAGGCTCCTCTAATCAACTGTGGATTGTGTTATAGGATATGGCCATAAGGACAGGTGGGAGAAGTCATGAGGTCCCCGCAGATAGGCACCTCATTGAGAACACAGTGCTGCTCACCTTTGAAGTAGATTTTGGTGAAATAGACTTCTAAAAAAGCCTCTGAGATTCCTGGGGACAAGAGCAAGGTGTTACCTTTAATCTAGAATCACTAGTCTTTTGGTCAACTGCAAAGCCTGCTGGTGGATTTCTGACATCAGAGATGTCTAGAGCAGCTGTTGGCAAATGTATTTAGAATTATGGAGAGGAGGGAGGGGGAAAAGGGGGAAGAAACATCTAGGAGAAGGGGAACTTGGCAACATCAACCTTTCCTGATAGGCAGAGGAATCTGCTCCTCATAGTAACTGAGGGGCCTCAGAAAAGGGAGCTGCCTCTAAACGGGGTGTTCCACTTGATAGATGACCAAATGGAAGACAGGAAAATTTCATTCCTTCTGTGGCCCCACTTTTTGCAGAGTGGGTGGGCTGGGAGGATGATGGGAAGAAAGATTGGATTGGAATTCCAACTGCTGTTGAGCCCCATCTTCTATTTACTTTGTGTGCAAGGCACCTCTTCAAAACAAGTGGGCAAATTCTCAGAATGCCGGGTCACAGTGTTCTCCTTTTTTATCTCTCACTGTGGAACAGGGCAAAGAGTTCACATTATTAAGTGATTAATTACTACTCTCTGAGATACTTTTCCCCTGACATTTGTTACATGTCTTTACACCACCCAGTTTCAAGGCACTCCCTATTCATAGACAACTCCATTAGATCATAACTTCCATAGGATGAAAGTCTAAAGCTGGAAGGGACTTCAGAGACTATATACTCTAACCCATCATTTTACAAATGGAAAAATTTGGATCAAGGAAGTTAAATGACCAAGATCACAGAGTATCAGACTTAGGACTTGAACTCAAATCCTGTGATCCCAAAGCTACTCTTTCAACTGTACCATTCAGAGGCTGCCTTGATCAATCTTTTCATTTTTTGAAATGAGAAAACTGAAACCCAGGGAAGTTAAATGAGGAAGGCTACAGCATTAATAAATATCAGCAGTGAGTTTTGAACAACCAGATTGTTCAAATCATTGAGATTTGACTCAAGATTCAAATTCTCCCCTCCTCAAAAATTCTCCATTGCTGTCCAGGGCAATACCATCCTTCCAATGACCCAAGTTTATAACCCAAGTAGCAATCTTGAGTGCTTATTCTTTCATTTTCTACTTGCCAGATCTAATCTATTGCCAAGTTCTGTTGATTTGACCTTTCAAATAAGCTCCCTTCTCTGCTCTGACATTGCTACCTCTCTGGTGAGGATCCTTACCATTACAGGTCTAGACAACTGCAATAGTCTACTGATTGGTCTTCTTGTCTCTAGTCTTTCCCATCCTCCAGTCCATCCTCCACTCAAATGTCAGATTAATAATCCTAAAGTAGATCTGACCATGTAACAAAACTTCTCCCTCAATTAAATAAACACTAGTGACTCCCTTTTACCACCTGGCTAAAATATAAAATTCTGTTCAGCCTATAAAACTTCACGACCTGACCCCCCCTCTCAACTCTAGTACTTAACACTGGTCTGGCTGATTGGTTTGCCACAAATTCTGAGATCTAGTGACACTGTCCTCTTTGCTGTTCCTTTGCTGTTTCCTGTATCCAGAGGCTGGGTATATTTCCTGGATGTATCCCCGATTAAAATTGTCTTTCTCCTTATCTTTGCATCCTGTTTCCATGATTTTCTTTAAGTTCTAGCTAAAATTCTGTCTTCTGGGGGCTTTTCCTGATTTTCTCTCTTTAATGCTGGTGACTTATCTTCATGAATTTTCTTCAGTTTATCTTGTACATTCCATTACATAGTCTTTTGAATGTTGTCTCCTCAATTAAATTATGAACTCCCTGAGATAAAGCATTATCTTTTTGTGTGTGCATGTGGCAGTTAGGGGTTAAGTGACTTGCCTAGGTTCACACAGCTATTAAATGTCTGAGACAAGATTTGAATTCAGGTCTTCTTGACTTCAGGACCAGTGTTTTATCTACTGCCACCTAGCAATCCCAGGTGTTATCTTTTTAATTTCTTTCTATCCCCAGCACTTAATGTGATGACTGGCAAATAGCAAGTACTTAATAAATGCTTATTAAGTGACCAAAGGCACTTTTCATTGTACCACACAACCTCTGTGGGTTAATGGTAATCCATATTTACACATGCTTTACAAAGAATTATATATATATATATTTATATATATATTTACACACACATATGCATATATATATATATATATACTATATATGTATCTATGTATATACACATACACAAATACTTGTTTCTCACAAAATCCTTTTGAAGTAAATGATATTATTCTGGTGTTTTTAGGTGATGAACTGATACTAGAGTAAATAAATGACTTGCCTAACAACCTCTAAGTGTCTGACATAGATTCAAATTTATTCTATTGATTTCAGATCCATCACTGTATTTATTGTTTCAGATAGTCAGATTTGAAGGTATTATGTCTTCCCACCCCAAATTTCTTCCAATGGACCAGAGTATATTTGAGTCCTTTTATTAGGGAATCCTTATTATCCTAAAGCAGTGATTCTCAAATATCTCTCTATAGCATCACCTTTCTGTTATAGAAAATGGAAATAGTTCTTACCATGAGAAAATGTCAATACTAACAATTTCTTTTTTTTAAATAATAACTTTTTATTGACAGAATCCATGCCAGGGTAATTTTTTTTTACAACATTATCCCTTGCACTCACTTCTGTTCCGATTTTTCCCCTCCCTCCCTCCACCCCCTCCCGTAGATGGCAAGCAGTCCTATATATGTTAAATATGTTGCAGTATATCCTAGATACAATATATAATACTAACAATTTCCCCACTGAAACACTAGATAAATATGCTGGAGCAGCTAGATGGTGCAGTGGATAGAGTACCAACCCTGAAGTCAGAAGGAGTTGAGTTCAAATCCAGCCTCAGACACTTAACACTTCTTACCTGTGTGACTCTGGGCAAGTCACTTTATCTCAAGTGCCTCACAAAAACATTTTTTGATATAGTGATTTCAGTAACAAAAAGACTTCCTTCCCAAAGTTCTCCCAGATCATTAATATCAAGGACCTATATGCCAGCTGAAGACTAGATGACTAGCACTTCTGGGTTCCCTCAATATTTTTAATTTGGGAAATAGTGGCTTGTCATTGTCTGTAGGCCTTATCTGTTGAAATGCAAATTCCCCTGGGAAGTAGAGTCTTTTCTTCCATTATCAGCCATTAAAAGTTTATTTCAGATTACTTAATCAGATAATTTACTGTCACTTCAGAGAATTTGAGAGCTTGGCCCCAAGGGAAAGGGACTCTGGCCAGGCTGGTTTTGATAGGAAAAGGAAGAGATTAGAAAGACTTACAATTTGGGTCAATGCCCAGGAAGGGCTGGTCTCTTTTGCGGAGGAGATTGATGATTAAGAAGGTAGGAGGAGTACCTAGATGGCACAGTGGATAGAGTATTGGCTGTCAAGTCAGGAGGAAGTGAGCCTCAGATACTTAACATTTACTACCTGTATATCCCTGGGCAAGTCACAATGCCAGTTGCTGAGGGGGGTGGGGAAGTATGGAAAACATTTGATAGGATTATAAGGTAATTTTTATGCACTTCACACAGTTGCTTAGGCCCCTGTCCAATATACTATATTGCTCAAAATATCTCTGCTAACTGCCTGAGACAGTTCTTCCTCCAGACCCCTACTGCCTGGCTTCTTCCTTGACTCTTCAAAACTCAGTTCAAATCCCAACTTTTACAACAAGTCTTTTTCCAGCCCATTACAACTACTGCCTTCCCTTTGAAATGTCCTCCAATTTACTTGGTATATATCTTCTAAATACTTGATTGCTTTCAAGTTCTCTTGTCCATTAGAATGTGCGTTATTTAAATGCAAGAATCATGTTTTTACATGTCTTTTGAATTTCCAGTTCTTAGCACAGTTCCCAGCATAATATAAATTCCTAATAAATGCTGATATTTTGATAGGTTACAAATTACTTTGTATTCAAGTCATATTGTTTTAAAGGAGAATCTCCAAAGTGATTACATGGTGATTCTGTAAAAGGGAAAAAAAAACCAAAACCCCAGTACCCTTGTTATTAGAACGTGTGATTTAACTTAGAATTACTTCCTTCCCCTGGTTCTTCTATATTAAAAAAAAACCTCATAGAATTGCCTTCTCTTAGATTGAAGATAGAATAATAAACCCAGAATCAGTTTCCTCCATGTAACATACAAATACACAAAAACTTGGATAATATCACATTCTTTAGAGACTCCACAAATATTGTACCAATTAGGGACTTTCTGGGTCAAGCTCCATCTACTCTATATCTCTCCTTTTACAGCTAGATAAACTGAGGCTTAGAAAGGTTAAGCAACTTGCTGAATATAGCACAGGTAATGTTTTTGGTGAGATTTGAACCAAAATCCTCTGACTCCAGAGTCAGTGCTCTTGGTATTCCTTTAAGGAGAGAATGTATCTTATTGGTCCATTCAAATGCTGTAAATGCTGCTTGTTGGCTATATTCTTTAAGCAAGCTTGAAAAAAATTATATATTTGTAAACTTATGAGCCAATGGTGCAGAAAGCAGTCTTCTTTAGTTATTTAATGAATTTATTTTCCATCTCCAGTCATGTAAACCCATTAGGTAGATGATTCTCCCTGAGTTTTCAAGGAAAGCAGGCTGAAAGTTTTGCCAAACTTCTGTCACATCTATTATTCCATGACAATTTTAAATTTATAGAATAAGAAGGGAAAAAAGACTTAGGGTAAAGATCCTTGTAAGTAATGTGAAAATTTTTGATGATGATGATAGCATTTACATGGCATTTTTGAGGCAGTTAAGTGGTACCTGGGAGTCGAGAAGATTCATCTTTCTGTGTTCAAATCTGGCCTCACACATTTACTAGCTATGGGTGAGCAAATCTCTTAACCCTGTCTGCTTCAGTTCCTCATCTGTAAAATGAGCTGAAGAAGGAAATGGTAAATGCTACTAATATCTTTGCCAAGAAAATCCCAAACAAGGTCACAGAGAGTCATATATAACTGAAATGACTGAACAGAAGTAATATGGCACTTTGAAATTTGTTAAGTACTTTGCAAAATTTTATTTTATCCTCACAAAAACCTTGGGAGATAGATACTAATATTAATCTCATTTTACAGATGAGGAAAGTGAGGCAGACACAGGTAAAGTAATTTGCCAAGGGTGACACAGATAATAAATACACAAAAGCTGAACTTGAACTTCCTGACTCTACCAATTGAACTACCAAGCTGTCTCTGTATAGTCTGTGTATATTCAGATTCTCATATTATTATTTGAGGAAATCAGTGAAGAGATTCATATCTCTCACTGCAGATTTCCTGCCTCTTTTTTTGGGAAGCAAATATATTCCCCTTATTTCAAATATTACCATCAAGTACTAAATACCTATTTTGCCACTCAATTCCATTTAATAAATATCTAAGTGCCCAGTGTGTGCAGAATACTATTCTAGGCATTGAGAAGAACTTTTAGACCTCAAATAGGACAGTGTTCTTGCCTTCCATGGTATTTTCTGTCAGCAGGGGAATATGACTCCAATACTTCTTAATATCTTCTATGATTTTGCTTCTATGATTATATGAATACTTCCCTGGTCCCTCTTTAGGTTTATTCCTTTATTATTTAGTAGGTTGGCTTTGTGTCACTGTGACTAAAAAATTCATTGCCTTGCAGTCAACCTCATGGGACCATATATTTAGAGCTTGAATGGATTTTCAAGATCATCTAATATAACCCCTTCACATTACATTTGAGGGAAACTGAGGCACAGAATGATGGAACAACTTGTCAAGGTCACACATTAAGCAGTAAAGACACAATTTGAACCTAGGTACTATTTGAACAAGTATGGTTAACAGAAAGAATGCTGACTCTGGAGTCAAAGGACTTCGGTTCAAATCTCACCAAAGACATTACCTGTGCCATATTGGGCAAGTTGTTTAACCTCTCTGAGACTCAGTTTACCTAGTTGTAAAAGGACAGTTTAGACTAGGTAGAACTTGAGATTTCTTCTAGCTCTAAATCTAAATATATTCTGTTTCCAAATCCAGCATCTTCTGCTGTATCTCCTTTTACCTGTCTCATTGTGAGGAGGTTCTGTCAGGACCTGGGTCTTGGAACATCTAGGCTGGTAGCATGCTAGTAGGACCTGTCAAAGCTTGTATCCTATTGATGTAGCCATACAGATAGTGGGATATGGGGAAGCTGCAGGATAAAAATGATACAGACACAAATAACATTAATACAAAAGAATTCATAAGTGCATTAGAGCAATGAAAAACAAAGGGTTATGTGAGGCCTGGGGGGAAGGGAGGTTATTAGTAACTAAAGGGATCAGAGGAGGTTTCATAGAAGAGACAGCATTTAATTATGTGGATCTTAAGTAAAGGCAGAGATTTCAATAACGAGAAAGGAAGAGAAGACATTCCAGGCATGGAGAACTGTGTTAACAGGGGCAGGAAAGCACGGGATATGTACCAGGACAGAAAATAGCTAGTTTGTCTTGAGCATAGAGTACTACATGGCAAAGTTTGAGATAAGGGTAGCACTAGACTGTGGAAGGGCAGGATATAATAATAACTCAATTTTACCGTATTGGTCTGAATATAGACTGTGAATCTCCTTTAACTTTATTCTTACAAAAAGTGTGGCCTAGAATCAATATTATTTTCTGTGCTTTACTGAAATGCAGTTATTCTCCAAAGAATCTTTATTTTCGATGAAAATTTAGCCTAAGCCCCACCTCTTTTTGATTGCTGATATTCTACTTTTGAAAATTTTTTTCTATGTATTTTGTATTTAATTTTTTCAAATTATAATTCCTCTTTCCTTCATTCCCAGTCCCTTCGCCACCACCCCATGAGCTCCTAAAGGACAGGGATTTTTATTTTTGTCTGTGTATTCCTAGAATCTGGCAACAGTAGATATTTAATAATTAGATTTTGCCTTCAAAAAGAGATGAGAAAATATATTTCTTCCCTTCTTTGCAGAAATGGGGCAATATGGTCATTGTTGTTTGTCCTTCATTCTCGAAGAGGACCATGGCATCAGGGAGGTGATGCCATGATGAAACATTCAGGCCATGTACAGAATGGTCAGATGAGGCTGGTATGTTGGTTAATTTAGTGAACTTTTTAATTTTTTAAAAAAATTCTTTGTTTAAAGAGATTCCTCTATGAGTGAGGGAGGGGAAGGAACCTATTTAGAAATGAAGGAGAGTTAGGAGAAAAAAATTCTTTAAATGAAGAAAATGTTTGTTAAATTGAATCTTTCACTGCCTACATGCTTATACTCCTTCTCTCTACCCCGTCATAGAGATCTAGGTTTAAGGATTCAGTCTATAATTAGTGATCTATTTAGACAAATATAATACTTAAGTAGTCATGAGATATTTAATATAAATGAAAGAGCTCTACCTTAGAGATGAGGAAACTGAAGCTCAGAGAAATTAAAATAGCTTGCCACAGTAACTAAGTTTTGATTCAGCATCAAGGGTTCTTTCAGTTATACCACATTGCCTCTGGGGCAGCTAGATGGCATTGATTCTAAAGTTTGGAAATCTTAAGGTCAAATCTGTCCTCAGACACTTACTAGCTCTGTGATGCTGTGCAAGTTAAGTAACCTTCTATCTGTTCTTAGTGACCTTAACTGTAAAATATGGGTAATAATAGCACCTTCATTATAGGGTTGTTGTGATGATCAAATGAGATGATATTTTAAAAATGTTTAACACAATGCCTGGCACACGGCAGGCACTTAATTTATTCTTATTTCCTTTTCTGTGTGTGTGTGTGTGTGTGTGTGTGTGTGTGTGTGTTTGGGAGAAAGTGACAGAGCAAGAGTGAGCAAGATTAAGCAAGTGAGAGAGATTATTAAAGCTACATTTTATGTGTCTTCATGAAATCATTTGTCTCCCATCATAACTTGTGCATTCCTACTTTGCAGTTTTGTTCACAATGTTCTAACCCTCTTCCTTCTCACCTACTCAATCCATTGTCCTCCTCTTCCACTTCTTTTCCTCACTATGTATTCAAATCTTACCTATTTTCTACTTGTTACACCCACTCTCTGAAGGCTTCCCCCAATTATTGTAGCTCTCATTTTTTCCATTTTTCAGAATTCCTAGAGGAGGAGTCTATCTACACACTCATTTTGGCTCTTAATCTTGAACTGTTTTTCATCATTACCTGAATTGTTCTTTTGACCATTGTTGTTGCTCATTCATTTCAGTTGTGTGATTTTTCAGGATTCCGTTTTGGGTTGTTTTGTTTTGTTTTGTTTTGTTTTTTTGGCAAAGACACTGGGGTAATTTGCCATTTCCTTCTCTAGTTTAGTTTACACATGAGGAAACTGAATTAAATGACTTGCCCAGGGTCACACAGTTAATAAGTATCTGAGGCCTTCTTAGGTCTTCCTGATTTCAGGACCAGAGCTCAACCTATTGACTCACCTGAGGGTCTATTAGCTTCAAGGTATTCCTTGGGATCTTATTTAGCCATTTCCTAGGTCTTCTACCTTTCCTTTCCTACCCCATATTGACTCAGTGAAAAGTGCTGTGGTTTTTTATTTTTCAATTTTTTTAACCAAATCTCTCATTTGATCAGTGGAAAATGGGTTCCATTTAAAATAAGAGGACTTAGGTTGACTTCCTAACAGTGAAACTCTGGGAAAGTCATTCTGCTTTTCTAAGCCTGTGAACCACCCTTGCATACAGTTTGGTCACTGATAGCTTTTTCTGCTTCAAAAGGACTTGTTTAGATTGATAGGGGCAGCTAAATGGTGCCATAGTGTATAGTGCATGCCTGGTATAGTCAGGAAGACTCATCTTCCTGAGATCAAAATCTGGTCTCAGACCTTAGTAACTGAGTGATCCTGAGCAAGCCACTTAACTCTGATTGCCTCAGTTTCCTCCTCTGTAAAATGAGCAGGAGAAGGAAATGGTAAACGTGTCAGTCTCTCAGCCCAGACATGAAGAGTTGGACATGACTGAAATGAGTCAACAATATCAATAATGGATTGATGAGAGGGTGACTGAAGCACCATGAAAGTTTCTATAGAAACTTTAGTCCTGATATTTATAGTATTAATTAATTATAGACAACTGTATAAATATATATACATATATTATATTTAACATATACTTTTACATATTTAACACATATGGAACTACCTGCCATCTAGGGGAAAGGGTGGAAGGAAAAGTTGGAACAGAAGTTTTTGCAAGGGTATAATGTTGAAAAATTACCCATGCATATGTTTTGTCAATAAAAAGCTATAATAAAAATATTCACCTGCTGCCATATAGTTCAGGTTTCTGGGGGGTTATTCACCTAAGATATCCTTTGTTCTTAAAAGCGTTCTTCAGAGAGGAAAGGGAGACCATCCAGCAATCCTATTCATATCTATTATGTTCTATTCTATTCTCTATTTCTTTTTTCTTTTCTTCCATTCTATTCCAAAAGCATTAATTAAGCCCCTATTATGCGCTGAAGAAACAAAAGCAAAGATAAAATTCTGTCTTCAAGGAACTTTGTTAAATGAAAACAATATATAGACAAGTCAATATCAAATAAACAAAGAGGTTTTGGTGAAGGCTGGGAAAACTGAAAACTGGGTAGAATCAGGAGAGGCCTCATGGAGAAGGGGGCTCCTGAATTGAGAGCCTTGAATAGAGCTGGGGATTCAAGAGATGGAGAGGAGGAAAAGTATTCCAAAAAGAGGGGATCCCCAAACTAAGGCAAATCAAATAATAGAATGTTTAGACTGGAAGGGATTCTAAGTCTCATTAATTCCACACACAACCCCTTGTTTTGCATAAGGAAACTGGCCTAGGAAGGTTAATTGTCTTTACTCAAGTCATGGTTAAAAAGAAATTGGGACAGACCTTGTATTCTTTTTGTTTTTTATTTAGCTCAAATCTCTTTGTATCATACTATACTTCCACCTCTATACCTGAAGAAAAGAGCCTCATTCTTCCTCTGGAGACTGTGGGGAGTGAGTTGGATGCTTTGCATCTAATAATAACTAGCATTTATATAATGCTTTTAGGTTTGATAAGTGATTTACAAATATTATCTCATTTGGTTCTTACAACAACCCTGGGAGGTAGATGATATTATTTTCCCTATTTTACAGATGAGGTGACTTGTCCAGGATCACATAAGGCTATATTTGAACTCAGGTTTTCCTCACTCCAGGTCCAGTGCCCGGTCCAGTGGGTCAGCCAACTGCCTCTTCAGCAAAAAGGCCTTACGAACAGTGGAGTAGGGTTTAATACATGATCTGCAGTCATCTCAACCCAAAAATAACATTGAGGTAGGGAGAGACCAAGCACACAGCCTTATCTACCCTGATTTATAATCCAAGGATGCCAAATCTTTTACAGGTGTTACTAGACAGGTGACATTTGCAACCATTTTTAACCCCTGAAACAATCAGCAAGATGCCCAGGTTACTTGAGCTCACATGTTTAGGGATGACTGAATTTTCACAGGGTTGCCCGTGACATTTTCTCTTCTCTCACACAGTTCTTAAAATAAATTTCGTGGAAGCGAGGGTTTCACAGAGGAGAAGCGACAGATATAGCCTGTTTTGCATAAGATGACTAATCTCCCACAAATGTTCACAAAGTACTCACACTTTCATTAGACTCATAGAATGTTGAGGGTTGAAAGTAAACTTAAAGATCATCTTGTCCACCCTTCTGTTTCATAGTGGAGGAAACTGAATCTCAGAGAGATTTACCCTCTTGCCTAATGTCACACAGCTAGTTAGTGTGAGTTAGACCTAGGAACTGATTTTCTGCCTAATGCTCACTAGTACCAGACTTGGCTTCAGTTTTTAGTCCTTTTCATCTTTGTCCTTTTTCTTTTATAAGTGGTAATCATCACTGTTCCCTCCCTGATCCCCCACTCACAGCCAGACTCTCTTGATTGTAAAAATAAATATTTTTATTTCATAAAGTCCCCTTATCCTGTGGAGACATAGGAGAGTCTATCCCATTGTTTTGCAGTTTTCCAAATACAAAAACATCGGCATAATGAAAGGGCACAAGACTGAGGCTAAAGATCCAGCTTTTTGTCTTACCTTGGTTACTAATTTGCTATGTGACTTTCAGTAAACCAGGTTCACCTCACCATCACCTTGATGTGTTCCTATGTGTAAGGTGTATGTGTTGCCCATGAAGGTTATAGCTATGTCTATCTAAATAGTAAAGGGAGATTTGAATTCATAACCCTAGAAGCTCAACTAACCCTCGTCAAGGAAGACTAGAATGGAATAGGAGATGGGCCCTGAAGCTGGTCTGCTCTGCTTTTTTTGATAGAGATACCATTCTAGAATTATCGGACTTCCTTATGTCTTGCTTGTCTAGAAATTTTTAAGTTCAAGTTTTTTTCTTGGTCACTATTGTTTATCAAGGAAGAATACCCAAAACTATATGCAAAGTTTTGATTTTCTTCATCAATGCTAGTTGTAAAAATACTGAATAGCATATAAACCCATTTATCCAAGTTAATAACAGAAATCAGAGTTTTTAGAATAAAGTAGATAATTCACAAAGAGAACGATCTCTCCTATTGAGCCAGATTTCAACTGAACCTAGAGTCCCTAATTTCATCCAAGAGAAAATTCCCTGAAGTCTCTAGTGAGATAAACTGAAAATCGGCATATATCAATGCCCTGATTTCTCCATGTCACTTTATTCTTAAAATCTCTCCCTCTCTTTCTCTCTCTGTCTCTCTGTCTCTCTCTCTTTTTGTGTGTCTTTTTGTGTGTCTTTTTCTGTTTCTCTGTCTCTGTGTGTCTGTCTCTCTTTCCCCTTTTCTCTTATCCCCTCATCACCTCAGGGATGAGCATAATGATCATACAACATATGCTTGCTGATGGATTGAATGGCACAGCCTATAATGTCTCTGTAAGACTTCCCAAAGTGATTTGGGTAATTCTCAGCTAGTTTCCCCTATTATTTATATCTTTTTATGGTGGTTGCCAAGGTAAAAACAGAATTCCCCTCCCCCTCAAAAAACCCCAAAACCCCCACCGACATTCTTTGGTTCCTTTGTGGCTGCCATGTATTGGCCTGTATTAAGCACAGAGCTGGCCCACAGAAGGTAATTTTCATTGTTATATTCTCCTCCCCTATAATACAAACTGACTCTCTCCAGTTTCTTTTGAACTCTGTAAGATCTTACACAGTCTTGGCAGCTATATATATATATATATGTATATATATATATATATATATATATATATATACATATATATATATCTTAGTTTTCTCTTTTCTAAGCCAACTAATCATATTCTCTTCCATCTCTCTGTCTCTGTTTCTATCTCTGACTCTCTCTCTCTCTCTCTCTCTCTCTCTCTCTCTCTCTGTCTCTTTCTCTCTGTCTCAGTCTCTCTCTGTCTCTGTCTCTGTATCTCTATCTGTCTCTCTTTCTCTGTCTCTCTCTCCTAAGTCTGGTTTTCTTTCTCTTTCTTTTCTTTCCTTTTTCTCTCAACCCTTTCTAGAGTCTCCAAAACCCAATGGGTCAGTCACTGTACTCGAGTTCACCAATAAGGACTCATTCACTGCTGTGTAAAGTGGGTGGATGACATCAAATGGGTTTAGCCTATTTATTTTTCATTTGCTGTTTCAGAACTAAAGAGATATATCTTGCCCTTTTGGAGCTCTTCCCTACCTCATATGACTCTAGGTTGCTATAACTATAATTATGCTAGGGAAAAATTCTAGTTCAACAGAATAGCACCAAGATTTTACACAAATTTTTAAAAGTAAGAATTAAATGTTGGGAAATGATTCTGTTAGAATACAAAGTAAATCTATAGTGATTTATAGGATCATCAGTATAGAACTGGAAGAGATTTTAGAGGCCAGAGGCCAGTGAACCCCCCATTTTACAAATCAGAAAACTGAGACCTTATGAGGTTAAGTGATCTGCCTCACATTTCTCAAATAATAAGGTCCAGAGATAGAATTTCAACCTCTGTGTTCTGATTCCAGGGCTGGTATTCTTTCTACCATGCAACTGATTTACTTGCCTTTATTTTTTTTTTTTCAAACCAAAGCCTATATTTACAAAAATATTTCAGTTATTCCCAGTTGAAAGCATCTTGGGCCTTTATGGATTTTTGTTAAAAGAAATTGCTTTCAGGGAATGGTTGTTTGAACTTATGCCCTTGTTTATTTTCACTCACACACAACAGGAGCCAATTTCCTCAGGCCATCATAAGGTCTGAGTTTTCAGTCTTATTCCTTCCCTCAGGTGTAGATAGCAATGGCTTCTGGAAAATGGGAGCCCAGCTGTTTCCTAACTCGTTGTCCTGATCAATCAATCACGGCTGTAGCCACGTGTTTTCACTTATCTTTCGTGCTAAGCCAGTTAAACTTGGGGATTTATTCATCTCTTTATAGGCAATGCATGAAAGTACCTGACCTGAAGCAAGCGCTTGATGCTGTGACAGCTTCTGAAGCAAAAAGCTGTTATACCTCTTGCTCCGATTCCCTATCTGGATTCTCTTTCCTTCTGTTACCCATCTCCATGCCCACAGGGGTCCATGATCTCCCTACCACCTTTCTGTTTCTCTTCCTGGGTTTTTGATACGTTCTGCCCACTAACTTGGGTTTCTGACTGCTCAGCTCTTTTCATAGAAACATGATATTTACTTTTAAGTCTTTCCTGCTTACCTAGCTTGTTTACTTACCATCTTGTTCTAACCGTCTTTCTTATCTCTGATCCTGGCCATTTAAACTGAGTTTATCTGTGGTTTAGGAAGTATCCTAAAGATTGAATGCTGACCAATAGATACAATATTAGGCAATAGTATTATGTAATAGTAGGCCAGACTGGGCTCCTTCATCCAAAGGGAGGGTGGAGGACAGGTAGACAGAAATAGCTAGAATACCTGGTGAATTCATCAGATGACAGTGTCCCTACTTTCTAATCTTGTCATACCCAAGGGCCAGAGATCATGCCCTGAGGGACTCGACACTCTCAGCTATTCTCATTATATTTAAACAACCCTAGCAGTGCTTTATTTATTTATTTTTTCTGACCATCTTCCATGCTATCCATCCTGCTTGATGTTGTATCTTCTGGTTGGCCAGATCTTATCATCACTCAATTACCAAGTAAATATCTTTCTCTTCTCTTCCTGCTCCCCAATCTTTCCATAAGGGAACCACAGAACCATAATCAAGTTAATACTTCTACTCCTACTAGAAAGAGCATATCAACAAACTATTATTTCTTCACTCATCATCCTGGATGAATTTCCTCTTTTAAATTATCAATATCTCTTTCCCGTACATGTGCCATTATTCCCCCTTGTTAGAATATGATAGAATGTAATTTTTAAAAAAAATATTTATTTTATTATAGCTTTTTATTTACAAGACATATGCATGGATAATTTTTCAGCATTGACTATTGCAAAACCTTTTGTTCCAATTTTCCCCCCCTTCCCCACCCCTTCCCTCAGATGGCAGGTAGATCAAGACATGTCCAATATGTTAAAGTATATGTTAAATGCAATATATATATACATATCCATACAGTTATTTTGCTGCACAAGAAGAGTCAGACTTTGGAATGATGTACAATTAACCTATGAAGGAAATCAAAAATGCAGGCGGACAAAAATAGAGGGATTGGGAATGCTATGTAGTGGTTCACACTCATTTCCCAGAGTTCTTTCACTGGGTGTAGCTGGTTATCTTCATTATTGAACAAATGGAACTGATTTGGTTCATCTCATTGTTGAAGAGAGCCACGTCCATCAGAATTGATGATCATATAGTATTGTTGTTGAAGAATATAATGATCTCCTGGTCCTGCTCATTCATTCAGCATCAATTCATGTAAGTCTCTCCAGTCATTTCTGAAATCATCCTGCTGCTCATTTCTTACCAAACAATAATATTCCATAACATTCATATATCACAACTTCTTCAGCCATTCTCCAACTGATGGGCATCTACTCAGTTTCCAGTTTCTGGCCACTACAAAGAGGCCTGCCACAAACATTCTTGCGTAGTAGCACTGCTGGATCAAAGGGTATACACAGTTTGATAACTTTTTGAGCATAGTTTTAAATCGCTCTCCAAAATGGCTGGATGTGTTCACAGTTCCACCAACAACGTATCAGTGTTGTAATTTTCTTGAGGTCAGAGACTCTCACTTATGTATTTATATCTCCAGGATGTAAAACATTTAGTAAGCACTCAATAAATAAATTCATTCATTCTACCAATCTCTGACATATAACTATTTTTTTAATTTTTATTTTTAAATAACTTTTTATTGACAGAGGGTGATTTTTTTACAGCATTATCCCTTGCACTCACTTCTGTTCCAATTTTTCCCCTCCCTCCCTCCACCCCCCCCCCAGATGGCAAGCAGTCTTTTAGTTGAATAGGTTATAGTATATCCTAGATATAATATATGTGTGCAGAACCGAACAGTTCTCTTATTGCACAGGGAGAATTGGATTCAGAAGGTAAAAATAACCCAGGAAGAAAAACAAAAATGCAAGCAGATTACATTCATTTCCCAGTGTTCTTTCTTTGGGTGGAGCTGTTTCTGTCCATCCTTGATCAATTGAAACTGAATTAGATCTTCTCTTTGTTGAAGAAATCCACTTCTATCAGAATACATCCTCATACAGTATCGTTGTTGAGGTAAATAATGATCTCCTGGTTCTGCTCATTTCACTTAGCATCAGTTCATGTAAGTCTCACCAGTCCTCTCTGTATTCATCCTGCTGGTCATTTCTTACAGAACAATAATATTCCATAACATTCCTATACCACAATTTACTCAACCATTCTCCAATTGATGGGCATCCATTCATTTTCCAGCTTCTAGCCACTACAAACAGGGCTGCCACAAACATTTTGGCACTGATGTATAACTATTAAAAAATATCTAGGGTGTGTTCCTGCTTAGATTGGTATATTTGTAAAAAGATATTTAGAGGGCAAGTACAAAGAAACAAATTTAGGTTTGATATATAAAGAAAAACTTTCTAACAGCGCTTTCCAAAAGTAGAATGGCTTCTTTGAGAAGTTGTAGGAGATATATTGATAAGGGTGAGGTTGAAATAAAGAAAAATGAAAAGTGTGGGGCACAAGAACTGGACTGAATGGAGAATTCTGGGTAGACAGAGAGGGTCAGAAGCATGAAGGCACTGAAAACCTGGAGGAGGATTCTTGAAGAAGATGAGGGAGAATATCCTGGATTATGTTCTTAATTTGTATCTCAATTTTTGCCTCAAATTGTCCATGAATGTATAGTAAACCTAGAGTAAGAAGAACATATTCACCTAGACAATTAAAAAAAAAATTTTTAATCAAACTTTTTGTTTATGGAATAAAATAAGCACTTTCATAACAAAAATATAAAAAGATGATTATACATGAAATTGCAAATCTATTATGTGCAACTTGCTATTCCTTTTAAATATATGATTAAGTTATGTAAATTTTCCCCTTTATTTCTCCCATTTCCACCTAGGGATGGATACCATTATAAACAAAAATGAATATATATAAAAGCATTCTATACACACTTCTACAGCTCTTTTAGACTATTCTCAAATTGTATTTTTGGGTATTAGAAAGAAGCCCTTTGGGAGTGGTAATTTTCACTTGGTGTTTGCCAGGAACTCCCTATCCAGGGAAGCTGCTTTCTCACCATCGGAGCAGAGGTTGGAGGGGCGGAGGTGTGGGGAAAACTGAAACCACAGTGAATTCTGAGAATACAACTTTGCCTATTTGTCCATCTCTCCAACCTGGGGCCTGCATCTTCCTACTAACTGTAGGCACGGGGGTATGTATCCCTTTGCAAGTGATATTTCCTAGATCTCTGTTACTGAAACTAAAGGCAAATCTCTAATTTTAGGGGAAAATGCAGCTACAAACTGAAACAAGAGTAAAGGAATAGGCTAAAAAAAACATGAGCAGAATTAACTTTTATTAGAGGGAAAAAGCATGTCCCAAATCTGTCAACATTAGCAACAGGCAATCAAATAATGGGTTAGAAGCAGCGGCACTTCATTTAGTTGTCATAGTTGTGTTATGAACTGCTCTTTGTAAGTCAAATTCTAGATATGTGAAATTCACTTGCCCCTTAAATGACCAAATATATTTTTATAATAACCATTCTTATGCAAATTTCTTTAAATCTGTTTCTCTAGCTTTTAAACTGAGGATAATTTAACCTTTTTTTTTTGATGACTTAGGGTCATCATTATGAACATTATAAAATTATAATATAAAAACATTATAAAGTATTATGTCCTATTTCTGTCTGCTTCTTGAATTATAAAATTTTCAAGCTGAAAAAAGGCTTATAGAGATCTTCTGGTCTGCTTTCTTACTTTTTTTCCTGTCTCTTACCTAGAAGTCACTTCTCTCACTGTTGGACTACAGCCTCCCACAAGCCCACCCCTGTCATTCCTTAGCTTATCTTCTAATATATTACTTAAAAAAAGTTTTTAAAATTTTCAATTCCAATTTCTCTTTTTCCAGTCTTTCTCCATCCATTGAGAATGCAAGTAATGTGATGTATATTGCATTTGTGAAGTAATATTTCCATTTTCTTTCTTTTTTTAAAATTTTATTTAGTATTTCCATATTAAACATATAGGAAAAGAAACTATTAAAAATAAGAAAAGTGGAGGAAAATATATTTCGGTCTGTCCTCAGAGTACATCAGTTCTCCTTCTGGAGGTGAATAGCATTTTTCATCATGAGTCCTTGGGTATTGCCTCACGTGTTACCTCTGACATGTTTCTCAGTTCACAGTGAACTTAGAACATAACCAGTCTTTTTAGAATTATCTATCAGGTAAATAGGATTCTGAGGGAAGGTATCAAAGAGGAAGTACATGAAAGAATTTAATGTAAGGGTTTTACTCCAACTATTTCAGATATCCAGGGACCTTTACCCTTTATTGTTGGGTTTAGGGTTAGATTCTGGTGAGATCACTGGAAGTAAAACCTCTGAATATAAGTAAAATACTATATGGAAAAACCCAAAGGATTTGAGTAGTAGTAAATCAATCATGCTTGAAGATAGTAAATCTGGATCACAACCTATGAGGCCAGCAGTTGACTCTCTATTTGGAAAAACTTGCTAATAGCTAGGGCTTACCAAAAAGAAATGGAATTCTCTTTTTAAAAAATAATTATAACTTTTTATTGACAGAACCCATGCCTGGGTAATTTTTTACAACATTATCCCTTGCACTCACTTCTGTTCCGATTTTTCCCCTCCTTCCCTCCACTCTCTCCCCCAGATGGCAAGTAGTCCTATATGAATAGGTTACAGTATATCCTAGATACAATATATGTGTGCAGAACCGAACAGTTCTCTTGTTGCACAGGGAGAATTGGATTCAGAAGGTAAAAATAACCCAGGAAGAAAAACAAAAATGTAAGCAGTTTACATTCATTTTCCAGTGTTCTTTCTTTGTGTGTAGCTGCTTCTGTCCATCCTTGATCAATTGAAACTGAATTAGATCTCTTTGTCTAAGAAATCCACTTCCATCAGAATACATCCTCATACAGTATCATTGTTGAAGAATATAATGATCTCCTGGTTCTGCTCAAGAAATGGAATTCTCACAAGGCAGTCAATTCCCCATCATAAGTGGTCTTCCAGTAGTGGCTAGATGACAACTTAGTCAAAATCCTATAAAGGGGATTTTGCTCAAGTATATATTGGATTGAATGACTTACAAACTCATTATATTCCAATTATAAAGTTTAAACCATATAATTGGAAGGCTTAAAATCCAGTCTCATAACATGCTTTCCATAGATTTGTTTTTATCTTCTCTATTTTTTCTTATTTTATTAAATCATCCTGCTCATACTTCTAACATTCACTTCTGAAGTATTCTACAAGTGAATTTATATTTTAAATCAATGTTGCCCTTTTTATCTAATCTGTCTCTGCTGGGTTGGTCATCATAGCAAAACTTAATGATGGGAGCCAGGACTATTGTCTTGATCAAGTACTAAAGATCTTCCCTCTTCCCTCTTCTCTACTGCCCAGATGGTGTGCCAACATCAAAGAAGACATTGTTTTCTATGAGCAAAATAGAATCACACTAGCTAAGAAGAAATGTGAACTGAACAAATTAATTCATTTGTTTTTTTTCTTGCTAGTATTTTATTTTTCCAAATATAATACTTTTAATATAATACTTTTAAATGTATTTCCATATTTTTCATGTTATATAAGAAAAATTAGATTGAAAGGGGAAAAAACATGAGAAAAGAAAAGCAAAAAAAATGTTGAAAATACTATGCTTCCATCCATATTCAGTCTCCATAGTTCTCCACCTAGATGCAGATGGAATTTTCCATTCCAAATCTATTGAAATTATCTTGGATCACCACATTGCTGAAAAGAGCTAAGTCTGTCATAGTTGATCATCACAAAATATTGCTATTTCTGCGTGCAATGATCTCCTGGTTCTGCTCACTTCACTTAGCATCAGTTCATCTAAGTCTTTCCAAGCTTTTCTGAAATCAATGAAATCATCATTCTTTTAGAACAACAATTTTCCATTACAATCATATTCCATAACTTATTCCGTTATTCCCTAATTGATGGGAGATGCACAAATTTAGAGGCATCTCCACTCCATACAGATGATTTGTGCTTGACCTGTGGTAGTGTTTTCCATGCTCCTATTTGTCTGATCAGCCATAATCAGACACACTGTATATTGACCCCAACATCTTCTAGTCTTTTTATTGTGAGGCATTTGGAGTTAAGTGACTTGCCTGGGATCACACAGCTAGGAAGTGTTAAGTGTGAGGCTGAATTTGAACTCAAATTCTCTTGACTTCAGGCCCATTATCCTGTCCACTGCACCATCTATTTGCCCCTGACCCCAACATCTTGATGCCATTTTGGTTTTCTTTGACCTCCAAGGATAACAACTAACAACTAACGAACACATTTATGTGTATATATACATGTTTATGTGTAATGTTCTGTTTTAGCTTTTAGGAGATCTTTGGACCAGTCTTCCTTTCGGCAGAGTAATCACTAAGAGAATAGCCAGGTGATAAAATTCAAAAGTCTTTGTTGTCTCCTTCACAGTCTGTCTCCTTGCCTGGGACTCGTCTAGCTTTCTGGAGGTCCTCCGGATTGTCTCTTGGTTTCTGTGGGGGAGGCGGGAGGACCACGATGGTCTCTGTCTGAAGTCTGAGAGTTTAAGCTCCAGCCTCCAATCCTCTATCTTCCCCAGTCTGTTCGAGTCCTCTCAAGATCTGACTCTGACCTCTTAATTACAATTAGATCCATTCATCATAATGAGTATAAGCCACTCATCATATCACTAGGGAACCATTATTTGTTGTAAGATTAATTCAATCATAGTGAACTAGAGAACTATTAATCCCCATGCTAAACTAGATAACCACTGTCTCATTAATTCCACTGAGTTAGCACCTTGTAAAAATCTTTGTTTCAGGTACAGAGTTCTGGTCTATCATATTTATGTATATATGAATTTGTGCATATTTCATGTGTATATGTATATATATCATACATGGACATATTTGGATAGTCTTAACTTTTGGAACCTCTCTAATTCTAAATATCAAGTTTGTTTGGAGCAATGATCAAATCTCAGGGACAGGTCAAGGTAGGAGACTTCTATGAGTGAAAACAAATGCTTATAGGTGTTTTAGGTTCTAAGTCATAAAGACAAAGATCAGGAGCTTATATGAAAATGATTTAGCTAATATTAAGAGAAGGAATCTGGGTCCAACAGACTTTAATAAAACCCATGGTGTTTTAACCTGATTTTTAAAAGTGTCTTCTTTGCAAGAGGGGTGGGTTATGGATAAAGATGTCCACTATGCTGATTTTTCAGACACCAAGTGCATATCTAGCTTTGGTGGTTTTATGCAGGTGTTGCTGAGGAAGCAGGTATAAACAACTTCTTTCAGATTTGAACTAGACGGAAATTACTTGGAGCTGGAGTGGAATTATAAGTTACAAAACATATTATGTTTATAGATATAGCAGGAAAAAGAAATGTTTCCTATTATGGTCTTTAAAAGCAATCTCTTCCATTATTATTTGGACAAGGATTCTCAGGGGAATTGGACCATAAAGTTGTAATACGATGTAGGATTTTTTCTCCCTTTAACTCCCTAATCCAAGCACTTTTTGGGAAGGAGAATGTGTATGTATGAGTTGGGGAGGGGTGAAAAGGGAAAGTTGGCAGGGTTACATATATAAAATAGTATTACATATTCTTGTGTATGGCTTTTGAATATATTAGGACTTAGAATAACTATGGGTTAGGGAAATACCTCATTTCCTCCCTTCAGCTCCTACCTGCTTTAAGGGCTTTGTCTTCCCTTTCCTGCTCTCCTAAGACAAAGCTTTTGTAGCATCTCTCCGCACACACAAATGCCACAATAATGATAGTGTTTATATAGTTATTTAAGATTTGGGAAGTGCTTTTATAGCCATAATCCCCTGGTGAATAGCCATGCCAGACACAATGTGGTCAACTCACTAAAGGTGTGACAATGATGATGGAGAGCCTTTTTCTTGTTCTGCTTTTCATAATCTAACTTAATCCCCATCCCGAGCTTCCTATTCCTTCCCTAACAAATTTACTTAGTGTGAGCATTGTCAAAAGAAGATGGAGAGAGAAGCACAGAAAGTGAGAGGCAGAAGAGAGAGAGGGTGCCTGAAAACAGCTATCTGGAGGGTGGCTAATTGATTTCCTCCCCACTTCTGCCCGGGTATGATGGCCAAGGTGCTTAAGGGGGAGCACACAGTGGGATGGGACTGGTTTATTCTTTGGCACACAGATTTCTTCAGATTGTAATCTGTGAGTGAGGATAATTTGCTTCTTGGTCCTTTCATTCAATGAGCATTTATTGAGCACCTACTATATGTCGGTCACCAGGGATTCAAGGACAAAAATGAGCAATGGTCCCTGCCCTCATGAAGCTTCCATTATACTGGGCAGAAACAACATAGTCACAGATAAGTAAACACAAAGGAATGAGGGGTGGGGAGGAGGTAACAGACCCTGGAATGGATTCTAAGAGGTGGAGGTGAGGAGGGAGGGCATTATGGCCACGGGGGCATCTCTGTAGGACATGGAATGGGGACAGACTGGAACACAGAGTGCAGGCAGCGGAGCCCTGTGAAACAAGCCTGGAAAGAGGCTGGAGCCAGGCCCTGGAAAGGGCCTGAAATGCCAAGCTGGAGAGTCTGTGTTTTATCCAAGAGACAATTCGGGAAAGTGGACCAGGAGATGGAGGGAGAGCGGTGGAGGGTGGGAAGGGAAGGGGGAGCTGGAGAAGATTTGTGGATGGGACCAGACAGCTCAGGATCCAGCATTAGGCTCTGGGCTTGTCCCTCTTGTGTAGCATTTCCATCCTCTCCTCGTTGCCCTCCCTTTGGGAAAAGCCTCAGGGAAGTTCCTGAGTCACTGTGTGTATTCTGTGTCCATGAGGCTTAAAATCCAGAAGATTGCCTAAACCCACCAATAATATTTACATATGAGGCAGCTAAATGGCTTGATGGAAAGAGTACTGGGCCAAGAGTTAGGAAGACCTGAATTCAAAGGACCTCAGACCCTTATTATCTGTGTGACTTTGGGCTGGGAGGCAGCTATGTGGATTTAGGGAATAAAGCACTGGGCCTGGAATCAAAAAGGCTTGAGTTCAAATCACCCTCAAACACTTACTGGCTATGTGACTCTGGGCAAATCATTTATCCTGGCTTGCCTCAGTTTCCTCATCTGTAAAATGAACTAGAAAAGGAAATTACAAACTACTTTGGTATCTTTGCCAAGAACATCTCCTGGACAATATTGGTGGGGGCTGTGGTCCACAGGTTCATAAAAAACTGAGAAACAACAACAAACACTGACATAGAATTATAAGATTTTCCAAAATACTTTCAAATAATATATTATTTTCCTCTCAACAACATTGGGAGGTAAAATGAGAAAATGTCTCTGATCACACCACTGGAATTTAAATTTAATATTCTCTGAGCCACTCTTCACCTCAAAGAGAAGAATATACTAACAGTTGGGGGGGGGGGAATCCGGAGCCCATCTCCAATCCTCAAACACAAAAGCATTTGCTGATGAAGTAGGGAGCGCAACATAGTTCAGTAGAGAGATATGTAGGAAGTAGATTTGGATCTCCAAGCTACCTTTGTAAATTCCATGAAACCCTGGATCATCCTGCCTGGAGCTTTCCATTGCTCTGTGACCTTGGGCACTAAACTTTCTTTAGACTTAGTTTTGCCACCTATAAAATGGGAAGAAGAGCCAAATAATCTACATCAAAATGTGATTATGAGGCTCAAAATGAAAGATTTGGGGGTTTTGAGATTCATAATCTATAGAATTAGCAGGGACATTAGAGGTCATTTTGTCCAGCACCCCTTATTTGACAGGTAAGGAAACTGAGAATCAGAAAAGTTAAATTGCTTGCTAAAAGATAGTTGTACTTGGGCTCTCCCCAAATGTTTAACAGTCCAGAGTAAGAAGTCTAGTACATTGGAACAGGGAAGGGAGTTGATATGAGGGGAAAGTTAGTGTCTGAGGTTGGATTTGAACCTAATTCCTACAGTGGATAGAATGCTGGATCTGGAGTAGGGAAGATCTGAGTTCAAATTCAGTCTCAACACTTGTCTTCTAGAATATCATATTCCAAGCCCTCACGTTCTTTAGTATAGAAGCTGCTGAATCCTCTGTGATACTGACTGTGGCTCCACTATATGTGAATTCTTTCTGGAATCTTGCAGTATCTTATTCTTTGCCTGGAGCTGAAGAATTTGGCTATAATATTCCTGGGACTACTCATTTTGGGATCTTTTTATGTAGTGATCAGTGTATTCTTCCAATTTCTATTTTGCTCTCTCATTAGCATTTATATGGAACCTGCTGTTACATGCCAGGCATTGTACTAGATATTTTACACATATTTTCTCTCACTTTTCATAATAATTCCTTTATATGCTATTATTGTCCCTATTTTATAGTTACGGAAACTATATAAATATATGTAATCTTTCTATATAACTATTATGCGCATGTATATATATGTATATATATACACAAAACTATAAATATATAAACTATATAACTAAGTTACACAGCTATAAGAAATTTCTAAAATTGTTGAACTCAGGTCTTCTTGTCTTCAGACTCAGCATTCTATCTACTTTGCTATTTAGATTTTCCTAAGCAAGATTGAAAGAAATGTGAGCACTTAGGTACAAACTAAGTGTCTTCTTTTGAATTTCAACAGTCCTATAATTATTATTTGACTCTAGTTCTGCTTATTGGAATCATTGAAAAATGTTCCTAATTCTTTTGTTAGCATCAGAGGCCTTTGGGGGATGATGCTCTACTTAAATGGCTCTGGGCCATTTAGCAGCTTGGGTGTTAAATGCCCTTCAATTGCTTATACTTAGTAGAGAGCAAGTGTTAAGTTGCCTTTTCCTCACCTCTCTATCTTCTTATTTCAACAGAAGCTACATTTGTGAACTTCTGTCCAGGACAAAATGGAGGAACCTTTTCATTTGCAGTCTCTGGCCACCCATATTCTATTCATTCAATCCTAACTCCAGAATTAAAAACTTGTAGCAATTAACTTGTTTTCATTCTTGGGGAAGCTAAGTGGTATATGGACGATGGAATGCTATTCTTGGAAGCTGGAAAACCTGAATTTAAATCCAGGCTCAGGTACTTGTTAGCTTTGTGACTCTACAAAACCATTTAAACTTCTGTTTGCCTCAGTTTCCCCACTTACAAAATAGGAGAATAACAGCACCTACTTCTCAGAGTTGTTGGGAGAATCATAGAAGATAATATTTCTAAAAAGCACTTAGTATCTGGCACATAATAGGTAATATAAATACTTGGTATCTTACATTTTTCTTCTTATGAAAGTTTTTTAAAGAGACTTCTCTGAACATTTAAAAACCTTTTGAACAAATCTGATCATAACCAACTTTCAAAGTAAAATTTTAAATAAATAAAAAGAATAACTTGAATTTCTTTATAAGGTCATTTATTAGGTTCCAGAGTAGGTAGCAAAAGTATAGGAGGAGCTACCTCCTGCAACTACCTTACGCTGAAGTAGAGAGAGGGAGGTAGTAATTTGCAAGACTTCCTTCTGGAGACGATGATCTCTCTCTGGCACACAGATAAGACAATTAGGTTTACTGAGTAATAGATTTAGAGCTAGAGATAACCTTAACGGTCATGTAATCTACCTCTCTTATTTTAGAGATGTGGAAAATAAATTGGAAAGTTCAAGTGACATGCCAAGATTGTATGGGTAGCAAATGGGAAAGCCAGGATTTGACTCAGTCTCCAATTCTAGTATTATTTTCCCTGTACCAATCCATTGACCTTCTCAACTTTCAGCCTGAAGAATGCATTTTGGCAACCATAGTCCGTTGTCAGTCAATATCATTTCCATTGGGAGGCTGGGAAATGGAGAATTGAAGTAATTTTCTGAATGCTTTGTGCCAAAAAAAAAAAAAAAGCCTTTATGGAGAAGCATTCAAATAATTCAGGTAAAAAAGGCAAATTCATGGTAGGAATGAATTATCTGGACAGTTCTCTCAATTTTCTACTTCTAACTTTGTAGCTATAGATTTCGTGTTCATTATCACAACTATTTAATTTACATAGAATTTTTACAGTCTCAGATTTATTTATTTTTTAATCACACAGAAGAAAGGAAAACACGAGTGTCCAGATAAATAGGATCAGGGATCAGTTTTTAGATAATAACAGATTATTAAACCTCCATTACATTAGCAGTGATTAGGAAAAAGAAAATCTATGAATTACTATGAATCTTTGACTTACATTCTCTATTGCAGAGTGGCCACACATGACCACATCAAAATAAATGGTCACAGGAAGAAAAATAATGTCATTTTCCTCTCAAGTACATTTTCAATTTTTTTCTTGTTCTCCCACCTCGGAAGAATTTTAAAAGTTCAAGCAAACATAGCTATCCTGATTACTTTTGTGCCTCCAAATGAACCACTAATGAAAAGCATTCTTCCCACCCCATGCATGAAATCAACCTGTTGGGTAAAGCCATTTCAGTAATACAAATTATCCTCGCCAACTTGTGCCAATTGCTTACCATCAATGACCTCCAGAGCTTTAGGACGTTAGTATGTTAGGACATTTTTCATCTTTGTTCTTCATTGCCTTTAATGAATGTTTGAAATTTTATTCAGTACAATTAATCATTCACTGAGTTCCTACTATGGGGGAAAACAGTCCACTTACACTTTTATAGGAAACTTGAGAGATATACACATATAATTAACATAGAATATGATAAATTCCATGAAAGATACAAAGAAATTATATCATGGGACAAATCTAATTCAATTCAACAACTGTTTGCTAAATACCTATTATATATTAGGTATATCGCTAAACATTAGGAATGCAAACATAAAAAGTAAAAAAGTCTCTGTTCTTGAAGAACTTATATTCTACTGAGGGAATTAACTTTAAAATAAACAAATATATCATAAATATATCCAAAGTAAATACAGTACTCCATATTGACATTGCTGGTCTTATAAATATTCCTTACATCAAATCAGGGACCTATTTCAGTTTGGTAGCAAGGATAGGCCCCCTGCAGAAAGCAAGAAGTGTTCCCTGAGCCCCTATGTTCCCTTTTAAACACAAAACTTCAGCTTTGGGGAGAGAGAAATATACATTCCTGGGACTTCTAGATTCTCTCTTTACCTAGATAGCCACAGAAGGGAGAGGAAAGGAGTGGCAGTGGAAGGGTTTGGAAAGGAATTCCCGGCATCATTATTTTCTCTGTTCACACCCATGCAAAGGACCACTTTTCTCCAAGGAAACTATACTGTAGGTATGTTTCCATAATTCACAAAAGTCTATTAAACCCATAATGTAACTGAAATAGTCCTATTAATACAATATAGTACATCACATTATTGGCTAAACAGGTTATTGTGGATTGGCTTAGGGACTTAATTAAACATTTTTTTTCTCTTTTTTCTCTGGGGAAAGTGCTTTCTGAGCCTAAAAGAATTCCTCTTCCCAGACTCTAAAGACTAACTTTTTGGAAAATAACTTGTTTATAAAATAAGGACTGCCACATAAACTATTAAATTCAACAGATCCTTACTGAGTTCTACACAGGGAACGATGGGACTAAGTCCTGGGACTGTGCTAAATTCTCTGGAATTTGTAGAATAGTGCTAGTCTTAGGCAAATTGTTTTTCACTTCTCAGAGCCTTTCCATTATGCTCTTTTATTCTCTCTTGGTGACACTCATTCCCATTTTCTTAAAGCTCTCTTCCTAATCAAACCCGATATCTAGAAAGCAAGAGCTAAAAGGACAATGTTTCTGTCTGGGAATTAGGCTCCTTCTCTTTGCCTCTAAAGTCAGTGCCCTAAAATGGTGTATGAACACTATTGGGTTCATACACCTGAATACCACTTAAAATATAATTAGAAAATATTTAACAAAATGAATTAAAAGAAAAAAGAAAATAGTAATATGTAGTTTTCTAAGTAAAAGTGTGACTTACAGAGATTCTTATTTATGGTTTAGTGGTCTCTATTTGAGCTTGAAATTGATAAGGTACAGCTATATAGGGGAAATATAGCAATAATTTTAAAGTCCCCTGACCTTAGAGTGCTTCCATTCCAACAATCTGTCAATGATTCTAAAGTCTTCTGGCTTTAGAATCAGTGATACTGAAGTTCCCCTGACCCTAATTAAAGTGCTATTGTCCTAACAATCTAACTGTCAACGATGGTAAAAAATCTTCTGGTCTAGGAATATAATATTTCTTCCTTTAACCTTTGGGGAAGTTATATTAGGGATCCTGAGATCCTCTGACCTTAGAGTGCTATTTTTTCTAACAATCTGTCTGTCAATGACTCTAAAGTCTTCTAGTCTTAGAATAGTCAGTCCTACAAACATTACTATCAGATAGATAATCTGTTGGTCAGTGATAACCAAGTTCCTGAGACAATAGGGAATAGACTACCCCTCAAAACTACCTGTAATCTATCTTCTTGCTCTTGACTCTTTGCTAAATTCTTTTGGAATTTAGACCACTTCAATTGGCATTACAATTACAATAAACTTTGCCCATTGACTTGAAGATGGAGTCAAACCTGCAAATGTTTTTGAGACACTTTGTGACACCTGTTTGTGACCCCCAACCTTTTGGCGTCCCTTCCCAACTCAACATCTCTGTTTTTAAGTATGTCTAGAATACTGACCCTGTTATTA
The DNA here is from genome assembly GCF_016432865.1 of Antechinus flavipes. NCBI lineage: Eukaryota > Metazoa > Chordata > Mammalia > Dasyuromorphia > Dasyuridae > Antechinus > Antechinus flavipes. Next base: position 548,107,461 of record NC_067399.1, read on the forward strand.
AGGAGCTAATGCTTCTGGTAGGGAGAAAGAATTTCATACCCTAAATTATTAGATAACAAGTCAATGGTGTACTCCGGTGACTTAGTAATGATAGACAAATAACTCCATTTGGAGGTAAGATCATGTGGTTCCATTGGATGGTGAAACCATAGATCCAGAATCAGAAGGCGCCTTAAACATCATCTGTTAAACATCATATCCTCCTCATTTGGAAGAAGAAATGGAGTCCCACAGAGGTTAAATGATTGGTCTCAAGGTTGTATGGGTGGAAGGAATGCTTAATTTCTTTTTCTCCTAATTAGTAAATCATTGCTTAAGGGGAAAGAAATGCCTAAGTCAGCAGTGTTGATAAGTTTGTCTCTTTACATCAATTTTTTTCATTTGAAAAAGTAGAAAGCATCTTCTACCATGGATGGATAAGTTTTGTTTTTTTTTTTTTAAAATAGGGTATAAAAATATATCCACACTTACTTATAGATTTCTTGGGGGAAGACCTCTAGGAAGGAAGAAGGAGGAAAAAAGAATAAAGTAAAAATTGCACAGTAGAGAACAAAAGAAAACCTACAAGGAATCAAATAGAAAAAATGGACAGTTCTGAAGACAATGTGTAGTATTGATATAGTTGTAGTGGCAGGTACCAAGGGATGTGGTTTAGAAATTAGGGTGAGTACAACAAAGAAATTTTGTTAAAAGAGTTAAAGTAGAATTTCATCTAAGATGGGACAGATGTTTAGAAAACAGCCTTCTGTCTGTCAATAAAAAGTTATTAAAAAAAATAAAAGAAAACAGCTTTCTGTTGCTGTTCAAGGAAAATGTTTAGAGAGCATTGTCAAAGTTATGAAAAGCCAAGTTTGATTATAATTTTGCAGCAGATCATTGAACTGAAAATTGTAAAGGACATATGTCCTTGTTTCTCTATGGAAAAAGAATTGGATCTAGAAGAGTGGAAATTAGTAGGAGAGGATCTTTATCAATTCTACAATAAAAATGGACCTGACTCAATTTCCAAAGACATACTTAATACATATAATTTAATACAACTGGCTTTAGGAAATTTTATAAGTATTAAAATAAGGAAAAAGAAGAAAGAGCAAAAAGGGGAAGTGTCAACTAAACTAGGTGAAAAGGAAGAAGAATCAGATAAGAATGGAGTTAAGTACAATTCTGAGTGTGATACTTCATAGCAGAGAAATTAGATCATTCCACATCTCGGACCCTCCCCCCTCAATTAACCCTTAATAGGTGGAGGAAGAAGGGGGAGGGAGAGAGGCAAAAACACAATCAGCATCTCCTGTGAAGCAGAATTTGACAAGATTAGAAAAGGCATTAATTAAGGCAAAAAATGAAGGAGAAGATATGTCTGATTTTATAAATGCATACCCAAAGAGCTTGACTCTTCAGGTCAAAAAGGGAGAAGATACACTCCTTTTAATTTGGAAAAAATTAAAGATTTGAAAAAGGATTGCACTCTTTATGGGGTTACATCCTCTTATGTTAAAATGTTACTAGATAATTTGTCTTATGAAATCTTAACCCCGAATAATTGGAAATCCATAACTAGAACATATTTAAAACCAGGACAAAATTTGTTGTGGCTTTTGGAGTTTCATGAATTATGTAGGATGCAAGCCCAATGCAACAGGCAAACAGGAGCTGATGTATAAATAGCTTTTGACCAACTAGCTGGTGAAGGTCAGTATGCAGAGAGTTCAGAACAGATTTATTATCCCATACCAGTGTATGAGCAAATTTCTAAGGCTGCAATAAAAGCTTGGAGTTCTTTCCCCAGACAGAAAGATGAAGGAAAAGCCTTCACAAAAATAGAGCAAGGTCCCAATGAACCTTTTGCTGATTTTGTGGGATGTTTGCAAACAATTGTCATAAGAACCATTGGAGATAATGCAGCTACAGAAATAATGATCAGACATCTGGCTAAGGAAAATGCCAACGAGGTTTGCAGAAGAATTATATGAGGACTACACAAAGATGCTCCTTTAGAGGAGATCATAAGACACTGTGCCACAGTGGGCACAAATACTTATTATACCCAGACTATAATGAACATGGGAAGACAGGGTCCCTCTTGGCAAGGAGAATCATCGATGTTTTCAGTGTGGAAAAATAGGACATCTGAGAGCTCAGTGTAGATATAGAGATAGAGTGAGAGGACAGGGTGAGAGAATAAAACCCAAAACCCTATGTCCAAAATGCAACAAGAGCTTCCACTGGGCCTCAGAATGTAGACTGACCCAGAGAAATGAGAGGCAGGGCCCAGCTCCAAGATATCATACAAAAGACAGATGGAGCATCATGGCAGCTGCGGTTATACCCAGAGTGTCTTTAGAAGATCAGGACTCTGATGTGATCAATCAGCCTAAAAGTAATCACATGGCAGAAAGAGATTACAGTTGGGGGGAATACAGGCCTTTTAACTCAACAGGGTAGTGTCCAGTGCAAACAGCTCTGATGTAATTGCCAGTTGGTGAGGAGAAATGTCAAAAGTAGTAAATAGAAGGAAATTAGATAGGTTAACTGCTTTGGGACACCAAATGTTGTGGTTCAGTCATGAGAATTATGGCCATTCTCTGTGGCAAAATTTAGGTTTATTTAGAAGAAGTTATAGACAAAATGAAGAGATACAGGATACCAGGAATGGTAAATATGAAAGAGTGGGAGAGCATATAGCTAGTTAGCTATAAGAAAGAGAAAGATAAGAGTTATGATGGGGTTGAGAGGAGGGACACCAAGAGTCATGGGGGAGGGAATAGGGGAACGACACCATGAGGCAGAGTGCTGTGGGGGGCTATAACTCCAAGAGGGATTCAGCCAATATGGTGGGAGCCATAGACAGATTTATTTGGGAAATTTAACTTTAGGATTTTGTCATAACTTGGATTTCTTGACTGGCTGCAACAAGTTGGGGCCATGAGGTTAAACTGTTCCCCACCAGTGCCCTTCCTGCTTGCTTCAAGAAGCAATTCCATCAATATTTCCTTCTTTCTCTGCCAATTGCACCCAGTTATTTGGGACCTTATCAGTATTTATTATGTAGGCTCTCTTGAAATGAAAATTCATTATCTCATCTGCTGTGCACATGACAATTTTTTTCTTTTCTGCTTTTCCCCCCTTTCTATTTAGTATTTAAGTTCTAAATAAATAAATATATATTTTAAAACTAGACTGTAATGTTTAATCTATATTGGATTACTTGCTGTGTACTGGAGGAGGAAAATAAGGAGGGAGAATAATATGGAACACAAGATTTTACAAGGATGAATGTTGAAAACTATTTTTGTGTGTATTTTGAAAAATAAATAGCTATTATAAAAATATAATACAAAAAATAGAGTGTAAACATTTCAACATATCTGTGTCTACCCAGAAACCCATATATTGTAAGATGTGATTAATGCTGCTTTTGTCTCTTGCAACTATTGGTCACAAATGCTTTCCAATTATTTCTTCTGTCTTTAGGTCTTGATTATATCCACCCATCATAATTGGCTCTCATTTTCTTATCTCTCCTCTTCTAATCCACTCATCTATTCTCCACCCAGCTATCAAAATAATATTACTAAAGCACAGGTCTTACTATGTCAATATATTCAAGAATCTTCGATTGATCCCTATTGCCTCAAAGATAAAATACAAACTCCTTAGCATGGCTTTTAAAGCCCTTTACGATGTGACTTCAATGTGACTTTTTCAGACATTTAAAATTACCCCCTTGCTTAAGGTCACCCAAGACCTCTTCTTCAGGTCACCTGCAGAGGATGCTCAGAATACAAAAGTTTTGAATAGACAGCCTCTCAGTATGTGCCTAATTTCTTTTATGATTAAAGTTTGTGTCTGCTTTACTCAGGAATCATGTGTATGCAAAGGGAACGGACCCCTAGTTTGGGGAGGAATTTGTAAGTACTTACTGTACTTTTTTTCAGTACAGATTCTCTTGTAAAAGTTTAGTTTTTTTTTTTTCCTTGTTACAGAGTATAGGATGACTGCAATTGTGAGAAATTTTGGTCCCCATTATGTCATTTGTTCTACTTCTATAATCAAAACAGATTATTAGCATAAAAGAAATTAGTCACATACTGAGAGGTTGTCTATTCAAAACTTTTGTATTCTGGACATCCTCTGCTGGTAACCTGAGATCTCAAATTTAATTTCTTATAAGGGTGCTGAAACCAGCTCAAACCAATTCTTGCGAGCTGGTTGTTAAATTTTCAGGGTGAAAAGTTGACAAATGCTACTAACTGGGACTTGATGTATTGTTTTGTTCCTTTTCTAGACTTAAGAAAGCGATGGAGAAAATATTAATAATGCAGATTAAACTTGTGAAAAAAAAAGTTTAATGATGGCAACTGGTTGATAATACTGAGGAACACACCAGATAAGGGTGTAAAAATTAGTGTTAGAAATTCTCATGCCTCACAGATACCAATAAAACTCTTAAGGGAGTAGTAGATATTTTTTTCCCCTGGGAACTTAAATTGGTAGAGTGCTGTGATTTGGAAAAGAAAGCCCAGATGGAGTACTACTTTATATATTGTTCTTGTTCAGCAATTTTTCAGTTCAGGATTTCTTGGCAAGTCTGCTGGAATAATTTGCCATTTTCTTCTCCAGCTCATTTGATAGATGAAAAAACTGAGGCAAACAGGATTAAGTATCTTACCCAGGGCCCCACTGCTAGTAAGTATTTAAGGCTAGATTTGAACTGAGGGAGATGAGTATTCCAAACTTGGAGTTCTATCCACTGTGCCATCTAGTTGTCTATTATATAACATAAAAACACATTTCAAAATGTTTTTACTATTATCTCACTTTATTCAAACAATGTATCATTCCTATTTGGTAGGAAAGGAAACCACTTGTGAAAGAGGTTAAATGACTTGCCTATGGTCATACAGCTCACAAAACTGGGAAAGAGAACTCAGTTCCTTTAACTCTCAGTTTTCTTGCCAGTGTTTTACATTTCTCTTCAAAAGACAATAGATTTACAGACCACAAAACCTATCTAATAGCATTTAATGTCCATTTCTAATATCAACCCTTTCTAGGACCCAGAAGACTTTAAAAAAAATTATTTGGCTTTTATCTGGATTTGTAATTGAAACCCAACCATTCAACAATTTTATTATTATTATTATTGTTATCCTATATCACAAAATCAAATTTTCATTTCCAGTGATGAGCTTTGCTCCTACAGTTTGAACGTCTACAGAGAAAAATGTCTGAGTGAACTTTAAATTAGGCAAGAGGGAGAGACTTAAGATTGCTTTCTGGTGTTAATGCTCTCATTGCAAGTCAAAAGGGTCTTCCCCTCTACTCATTAATAGTACATTATTGTACATATAGTACAGTACATTGCCCTAAATCAATTCCAAAATACTTAAAAGTCAGAGTATTGAATTTTTAGTTTGGCTAGTTTTGGAGTATATTCCCCTTGTTAAGAACCAACTATTTTTTCCATTTATGAAGGTAGGAAGTGTGTTTTGACCTCACTATCCCAGAGCCAGACTGTTACACATCTCCCTTAGGGTTCCAGAGATATCCTGAGGAATTGGATTATTTATTATTTAATGTCATCAATTTAAGCCTCCACAGATAACTAGCACCTTAGTGCCCTTTAACCACTTATTATCAATTGGTTTTTTCAAAATTTCAGAATTAATTTTTACTTTGAGGACAGAACAATAACAAAAGCACAAACATTTCCCCTTACCACTTCAAGGACACACTCTCCCCTCTACTACCTCACTCTGAGAAGAGGGGCCTCAAACTTGGCACACCCTTCTCATAGCACTGGTCCCACCAGATACAGAAAGAATTTCAATCCAGGCCATCATTGACTGTGCTGGCTATAAAACCCAGCATGGAATTGACTCCTAGAATTATGGAATCCCAGAGTCTAGCATGTCTGGATACCAGGATAACTTGTTCTCTGATCTTTTGAAACTAGTTAGGTTGTAATCTTCTACCTAAAAAAAATAGAATGACTGTTCCTAAGGTCCTTCTCCAATTTGTCCCTATCAATCTGCCCAACAACAACAAAAAAAAAGATATAAGGGCACAGATCCAGGACTATGTTGTCAAGCAGGGATTGTATCCTATTGTATGCTCCCACCCCTGGCTTTGCTTGTCATAGGACTGAAAGGCTGTGAAGCCTTAAGTTTGAATATGTCAACAAATTATCTGACTTGGAATCCTTGAAACTGTGTTCCTTCCACTCACAATTCCCTCTCTAATTGTATTAATTCACTGATGCACTTTTTACAGGCTCATGACTGGGCTTATTGGCCAGTCCCCATTATCTGGAATTGAAAACTAGTCTTAGCCAAGACTGTGTTTTTTTTTTCTAATATTCTCCAACTTTTCCTTCCTTTGCCTGACTCCTCTCCCTCAGCCTTAAGAAACCTCCTCCAGAGGTTTGATCTCTCCTCTTTCTTTTCTCCATTAGATGTCCCTTGAAAAATCTCTGACAAAATCCTTCACATAACGAAGAGAAAGTTGTACACAGTAATAGCAATACTGTTCTAAGAACAATTTTGAATGATTGTCATTTTGAGTATTATAAATACCCACATCAACTACAAAGGAACTAAGAAGATGTTATCAACATTCAGAAAAAAAGAACTGATAAATAGAAATATGTATAGCATACTATGTATGTGTGTGTGAATTGTAGCCTTCCTCTCTCTCTCTCTCTCTCTCTCTCTCTCTCTCTCTCTCTCTCTCTCTCTCTCTCTCTCTCTCTCTCTCTTCTCTCTCTTTTTCTCTCTCTCTTCTCTCTCTCTCTTTTTCTCTCTCTCTCTTCTCTCTCTCTCTTCTCTCTCTCTCTCTCTCTCTCTCTCTCTCTCTCTCTCTCTCTCTCTCTCTCTCTCTCTCTCCTCTCTCTCTCTCTTCTCTCTCTCTCTCTCTCTCTCTCTCTCTCTCTCTCTCTCTCTCTCTCTCTCTCTCTCTCTCTCTCTCTCTCTCTCTTTATTTTTTGGTCACTCCACAAAGATTTATTGAGGCTTACTATGTGCCAAGTATCAAAAAGGTATTAAGGTAGTTCCACAAGTACAAAAGAGAAGCCATTCCTTGTCCTCCAGCAATAAACACGCCAAATAAAACACAACTGTACATAAAATTTAGCCTTCTCTAGGGCTTGGTGGGAAAGGAGAAAAAAGTGCATAGCAGAGAAAAAACAAAACTTAAAAGGAAGCATAGAAAAGCACGGTAGCTTTGAAAATGATGTGTAGCCAGTTCCTACGTAAAATTCTCCTAGTTACTTATATTTATATGTGTTATTCCCCCCTCCCCCTAAAAAGTTTCATGTGTGAAATGGAAATTCATGGTTTTATTATTGAATCCTCTTTTTATGTTGTGCTGTGATGTGAAAATAGTTTCTCTTTTTGTATTTAAGTTGAAAATAAACTTTTTTTTTTTTTTTTTTTTTTTAGAACAAGTGACTTAAATTGCCTTCAGGTATTGCTCTTTTGGAGAATTTTGTATTTTAATGGGGGAAGTTTTAATTAACTCACAGAAGTGAAATTTTAGTGATTTTAAATGCCAGCAGGAATCTCAGGAATTGTAACAGACTAATAAGGGAGATTTTTAAATGGGCAGGGATTATTTCTAGCATCTCTCAGTTCTTATCAATTGAATAAATACTTCCTTCCCCTCTAAATAAACCTGACTTTAAAGAAATAAAAAATTGGAGAGTTTCAATATTCTAAGGAGCCTCAGTGACCATCTATTCTGAAGTATTTAAAGACCAGCAGTGAAAGGAAATTCTCCACACCTTGAGGCAAACCATTCTGCTTTTAGATAGCTTTTAGTTTGGAAGCTTATCCTAAAATCAAATCTAAATTTGCATATTTGCCACTTTCACTGATTACTCCTTGTTCGGCTCCCAGAAGCCAAGTAGAATATTCCTAAATTGGAGAAATGGCAAAACTATTCCTGTATCTTTGCCAAGAAAACCCATGGGCAAAAGTCCATGGAATCATATAGAGTTTGTCATGACTAAATAACCCCCTCCCAAATCCTCCCCCATCCTTCCCTCCCCCACAATCCAAATATTTTGACTGACAGCCCTCTAAATAGATGAAGTCAACTATCATATCCTTCTTTTCGTCTCTTCTTCCAATCAATTCTATGATCATCAAGATCGTCTTTCTTTGGACACATCAGCTTTTCATCATCCTTCCCAAAGTGTAGCCCCCAGAACTGATGCAGCACAGCAGATGAAGTTTAGCAAGGGCAGAGCAACAAGGAATTAGATAAGAGTTCATGTCAGTCTCTGCCAATGTTAAAGTCTCACCATGCTGTTGCAACAAAGCACATGACTATTTTCAGCAAGATGGCACATGCCTGTTTGCAGAAAGATGCAATAAGATCTAAGAGAGTTGAGGGAAAGGGCTCACAGTGTGACAATCCGATTTTTTTTCTTCTCCATCAGCACAAACAGCAAAATCTGACTCTTAATGTTAAATGCAAAGTGCCTCAGGAGAACATTTAACCCAATCTTCAAAAGGGTTTTTCTCAGAAAAGACTCCTGGACATGTTTCTGTTCTGTTGATTTTACAAGATCTTTTGGAAACTTTCAAAGGAGGAGGGTTTCTCCCCAAAACAGAAAGGCTCTGCTTATATTCCACTTCCTTTTTAAAACCTTCCTTGACCAAAACAAACTGAAACAAATTCTAATGCCTCTGACCTACACTTTATATCTTACTACTCCACTGGCACCTCTCAGAGACTTATTATCTTGTATGAATAATTATTTCTTCCTATGTACAAATCTTCTCCTTGAAACTATAAGGTAACAATGTGAGGGTAGGGATCCTGTTTTATTCTTTTTTGTTTTGATTACAAAATCCTTCTGCTTAGGATGACTAGGTGTCTGCTTAGGACCTTGCTTTGCACACAAAAAGCTTTCAATCATTCAATATAATTTTATTCATTTATTAATTTAGTAAATACTGGTTAATTTATTGGTTGAATAGAAGACTAAGGCAGAAACCTTGGAAGAATGTTCCCCAGAACCTTTATATGAAGTCACTGTGTAAAAGACAAGCATCCTACTAAGATTCTACAGACCTGCTGATGAAGCCAGGAAAGGATTTTATTTAGCATTCTTGCAAGAGTAGATGAGAAAGACATGCCTTTTTATACCCTGTCTCCAAATGCAAGTCTCTCTCCTGATTCCCCATTAGTTGAGAATTTCAGAGGTTACAGTCTAAATGAAATGTCTAATTCCCCTACATGAGTGTGAGTCCTCACTCCTGATAACATCTCATAACATGTTTCTTATTCTAACTTATGATTTCCTTTCATAAGTCTTATTTCCCTAGTTCCACGTCACCCTAACCTTTAGATTCTGTTTCTTAGATTTTAATTTCATTTTTCTGATTTGTTTAATTTCTCTGCATTTCTCTCATTTGTTTCATAACTCTGTGGAAACTAAAACCTCATCCAATTCTCACAAAATTTATTTTTATTTTTAGAAAATTTGATAAAATTTACTCAGAAAACCATCAGACCTCCCTCCATTTCTCCCTCTCCCTCCTTTTCTCCCTCTTTCCCTCTTCCCTCCCTCCATCCCTTCTTTCTCTCTTTTTCCTTTCCTCCCTTTTTCTTTCCCTTCTTCCCTCCCTCTCTTCTTTTTCTCCCCTTCCTCCCTTCCTTTCTCCCTCCCTCCCTTCCTCCTTCCCTTCTTTTTTCCTTCCTTCCTTCTTTCCTTCCTTCCTTCCTTCCTCCCTCCCTTCCTTCCTCCCTCCCTCCCTCTCTTTCTTCCTCATTCCATGAATATGTGTGTGTGTGTGTGTGTGTGTGTGTGTGTGTGTATACACACACACACACATATATATATATATATATGCTATTTTTCATTATTTATGGGGTCTTTAACCATAATAGAGCTGCTTTTTATTTCCTTTAAATAAGTCTAATTTTATTATTGCCTCATGTTTTGCTATTCCCAATTTAAAAAAAATTCCATGTGAATCTTTAGGTTTCAAGTATATTTCTTGTAAGTAACCTACTGTTAGATTCTGCTTTTTAATACATTTTGTTATCTATCCTCTTCTGGTTTAAGGATAACATTTAAATTCATAGATGTGATGCATGATTCTTTTTGAATTAAATTTTATTTTTAAAGAAAAAATATATTATCTCTCCCTATAATCTTCCCTTCCATTTAAAAAATCCAACGAAAACAAATTTTGTAATAAATATTTATAATATTTAAAATCAAACAAAACAAATTCCTACATTGGCTAATTTATGTATTTCTGTTTTGTGAAGCAGATGTCTTTTAGTGGGGAAGTGTGTAGCATGATTAGTCATTGCATTGATTAGCATTCTTGAGTCTTTTGAGGTTATTTGTTTTTACAATCTTGCTGTTATTATATAAATTATTTTCCTAGTCCTGCTCACTTCATTTTGTATCAGTTCATACAAGTCTCCCTGCGTTTCTCAGAAACAGCTCCTTGCATCTTTTCTTATTGCATTATAATGTGCTATTGCGTTCATATGCCATTTTTAATTCATTCATTTCCTAATTGGTAGAAATTCCCTTTGGTTTCCAGTTTTATTTACTATCCCAAAAAGAGTTGCTATAAATATTTTTGTAAATATGGGTCATTTTTCTCTTTTTTGGAAGTACAGACCCAGTAGTGATGTCTATTTGTGTAGTTACTTTTTGGAGAGAGTTCAAAGTTGCTTTCCAGAATGACTGGACCAGTCCATATACTCCATCAATAGCACTTCAATTTCTCATGGCATTCCAGCTTTTGTTATTTTTCATTTTTTGTTTTGCTACTTTGCCAATAGGTATTCATAATTTGGAATATTTTTTATTGCTATTAATATATTAGATTTATACACTTGATAACTGTCTATTCATATTCTTTGACTTTTTGTCAGTTGGAGAATGATTTTTATTCTTATAAATTTGAATCAGTTCTACACATATATCTTGGAAATGAGATCTTTAGCTGAAGTACTTATTGAAAAGTTTTTTTTCTCATTTATTTCCTTTCTAATTTTAGTTGCATTGGTTTTGCTTATGCAAAAACTTTTAAATATGTGTTTTATATATTTTTGTATTTTATGTATATATGTATATTTGATCTTATATAATCAAAATTGCTCATTATGCCTTCAGTGATTTTCTTTATGCTTTCTTTGGTTATGAACTTTCCCCCATCCATAGGTCTGAATGATATATTCTTCCTTGTTCTTCTAATTTGTTTATCTTTGATGTTTAAACTCATTCATTTTTCATCAACGCTACATGAAATATATTGTCTGAGCCCAGAGCAAATAAAAATTTAAATGAAGATGGTTACTATAACTATATTTTCCCCAAGGAAATCTCAAGCTATACTTGTGAGACCTTGGCATTCAATGAAACACATTTCCAAAGTCTAACAAATCAATTAGCCTCCAGCACAAGAAATCTGTCTTCAAAATAGTTTGCCATTTAATATATATATATATATATATATATATAAAAGAATCTATGTGGGCAGGACCTTAACCATCATTCAAAGGAAAATAGCAGTGAAGAAGAGAAAAGCCCCTGGCATTTGGATTCCCTTCAAGACTGCTTTAGGTATCTATTCATCCATCCATCCATCCATAGAAGATGCTCTTGTCAACAGATATCAACAGTCAGAGAACCTGGTGAGAAATCAATAAGAGGTTTTTTTTTTTTTTTTTTTTTTTTAACATTTAAGTGACCATTCAGGCAGAGGGGAGAGAACAGACAGCCTGAGCTTCTCTAGATTACAAGGTTGCAGAAAATCTCTGATTATTATTGGAGTTTTAGTATCAAAGATTTTAGAGTGCTCTTCTATGTCCTCATTAGTCTTTGTACACTGTTCAGGTACTGTAGACCTTACGGCTAATAATGACACCTTTGTAGCTTTGGTCCATTCCCTGGTTTCTCAAAAACTAACTCCTCTGCCTGGCCACCTCATTGCTTTGTCCTTTCATACCAATGTAGAAGTCTTTGGGAGTGTGTGACCTTTTACCACCATCCTTGGTCAGCTGGTCTGGGTGTACGATAAAAAGGATTTTAACTAGATAGATTTCAATATCTTTTCTTAGAGTACTAAGAGAAAGGAAAATATCCATAGCAGAAATAGGGGGAAAATGGTCATCAAACTCCAACAGCTGACCCCATGAAGCATGGACTAGTTATCAAAAAATTACAATGAGAGGTTACTACAACATATCAAAGATGATAATAAAAAGAGCACTTCAAACACGTGGTTGCCAGTGCTGAGCCCTTTAACAGACAAGATCACAGATGTGGTTAGTAAAGGTTAAATAGGGATAAATGCACAACTCACTCTGGGAATTCATCAAGCTGTTCCGTTTCCTTTTCCATTTGATATCATAATCCATGTACCCTTGATGTTTCTGCGTCTCAGGTCATGCTGTCTGGTTTATTGCTCTAGTTCCTGTAGGTATTAACTTATATAAGTAGAGAATCAGAGATAGGGACTGGACTTCTGATTTTATTGGTATCTGAACCAAATGAGGAAATTTTTTCTACCAATGCATTTCAGTATCTTCTCTGTAACTTAGTCTTAGAGGGTTCCCTAGCTGGTAGAAATGCTCTTTAGCTTCCACTTCCCTACAACCATCACAAATATTTTTATACACACGGGTCCTTTTCCTTTTCCTTTGGAAGTATGTATCTAGTAGTCACATCGGTAATTACTTTTTCAGCAGAATCCCAACTTGCTTTCCAGAATGACAGGATAAGTTCATAACTCCCTCAGAAACACATCAATATATTTTCCATTTTGGGGGGCTACTTTGCTAATGTTATATGTATGTGGTGGAAACTCAGAGTGATTTTACTTTGTGCTTTTTTTAGTCATCTGGATTATTTTTCATATGGCTATTAATAATTTAGATTTATTCATTTAGAAGGTTTCTGAGCATTGAAGAGATAAATGACTTGCTTAGGGTCATACAACTAGCATTTATCAGAAGTGAGATGACTTTGAGGTAAGCTTTCTATCAGGTTCCTAGGATTATAGAATCCAGTTAGAGCTGGAAAAAGCTTTTGAAATCATCTAGTTTAATTTCCTCATGTTACATGTTGTATACAAGCAAACAGAGTCAGGGAGCTAAAGGGACTTGCCCAAGATCATGATATTAGAGAGGGTCAATACTGGAGCCTAGGACTTCTGACTTCAAGATCCTATTCATGCCACTCTTGTGCACAAAGATGTTTTCTTCCTCTGAATCCTCCTTTTAAAAGTATTTATTTTATTTTTAATTTATGAAATAAAACAAGAATTTCATAATATAGTAGAATAAAAAATGATTGCCCATGAAACTGTAATTCTATTATGTGCAACTGACTATTCCTTTTAAATTTATGATAAAGTTATCATGTAAACCCCCTCCCCCCTTTTTTCTTCCTTTCTTTTATTCTGTCTCACTCATCTGGCACTTCATGCTTACCATCTTATGGCAGGTCTTGTATTGTTATTTAATGCTCTTGAACTACCGTATTGCTATTTGTCCTTGGCTCTGTCCTGTTTAACATCACGGTGACTTTGTCAGACTCTTGGATGAAGGCGCACATAGCATGCTTATCCAATTTTTTGGATGACACAGAGCTGAGAAGGATGGCTAATGCGATAGATGACAGAATTAAGATTGAAAATGACCTCAACGGGCTGGGAGGAGGCGGGGATTGAAGCAAACAAGAGGAAATTTAACAGAGAGAAAGGTAAAGTGCTCTGTGCCAGACAGGGGAACAGAGAGTCCCAGAAACTAGAGGAGAAGGACAGAGCAGATCAGACTATAAAACAAGGTAGGGCAGTCTAAGGTCTTCAGGCTTTCAGGTAGAACCAAAGGACTAGACAAAGGTATTCTTCCTCTCATTCATTCTTTTATTCATTAAGATTTTTTTTTTATTCTTTGCAGTTGTGTAAGCCCTAGCACAATATTTGACTTAGGATTGGGGTTTAATAAATAAATGCTTATTGGTTTGCTGCTTCATTTATTAACCATCCACAATGTGCAATGCATTGTGATTAGTACCAAGGGGACAAAAAGGGAAACAGCACACAGACCTGTTTTCAAGGGGCCTAACTCCTAATAAAGGTGATGATATACAATCAGAAATATACTGGTGAATATTTAACAACCGACTCTTTGGGAGAAAAAAGTACACAAAATACACCTTTAAGTTTAATCTGCATTATTAACATTTTCTCCATCACTCTTTTGTCTAGACAATCAATGAAACAATAAGTCCATCGTGATTTGTTGCCTTCGCAAATTTCAAGGTGTAAATTTTCACAATGAAAATTTAGCAACCAGTTCTCAGAAGCTTTTTCAATTAGTTTCAGGACACCTCTGCCTATAGAGAAGAGGGACTGGACCTACAATTTCATTGGCATGAGGAACTTATGAGATAAAGGAACTCCCCTTGCCAGTGCAGCTCAGCCCTTTTGTCACAAATTAGAATCTTAGTGGTCAGCTCTCTATTCACTTTGCTCAATATACACAAGTAAATATGAAGTCTAACAAATCGGGATCAATTTGTTGGCCCAAGCAGGAGGCTTACCCAAAAAGCTGCTTCTTCGGATGCTTTTTAATCTTTGTAGCCCAAGCTCTCTGGTTAGCTTCTCCATCCAGAACAAAACTCTCTGGTTTTAAAGGAATTCTGGGAACATTAACCCCATCCTAGAACCTTTGAACTAGGAAATTGCACACACAGCAGCTCAGCTCAACAAATATTTAAATTTATTCAATAAATAATTACTAATTGCATACCCAGTGCAATGCACTGAGTGTTAACTATGAGCTTTGAGGTGTCAAGCTGAAAGGCAGGACCACTTCTTACAATCAGAATTAGATCTCAGTATCCAGCTGACTATCCCAGGATCGGGGAAAGGTTAAAATTTTAGAGTTAAGATCCTGATTTTTTTTAGCAGAGCTTCGCCCCCCCACCCCGGCCAATGCTCTGAGGTTTAAAAATGATATAGTATTTAATATCATAGTATATCATATGTGATGTTATAATATAAAAATATAGTAATTTCATTTGTCCTATTAAAAAAGAAAACCCAAATCATCACAGTGAGCAATTATTGGTCTAGTATAGAAGACCTGACATTTATTTAGTGCCTTTTGGCTTAAAATGTGCTTTGCAAACATTGCTTATTTGATTACGACAATAGCCTTATAAGGTCAGTATTGTAAGTGTAAATCCAATTTTTATGGATAAGAAAACTGAGGTCCACAGAGGTGAAGGCATAAGATCATAGAATTGGAGCTGGAAGACTCTTGAAAGACAATATTGCTCAGAATCCCACAGCTAATAAATAGTAGTATTGGCATTCAAATTTAGGTCTCCTGACTCCAAATCTAATACTCTTTCCACTGCATGAAGAAACCTTACTTGGCAGATCTTCATGTAAGAAATATCTGGGGAATTTAATTGACCACAAGCTTCATATGAGCCAACAGGGTGATAAAGCTGCTTTAAAAATAAATAAATAAAAGCTAATGTAAAGTTAAACTGTTTTACTAGAAGACAACGTCCAGATAAAAGGAGATAATCACTCATTGTACTCTGCACTGGTCAGACCACATCCGGAATATTATGTTCTGTCTAAGCTATTATATATCTCCAGTTTCTTGGAATGCCGGATCTCAAAATCTTCTGTTACCCTAATGAGTAACAAATCAGCCAGTGAGAGCCCTGACTTTGCTGAAAGCCCGGGAGACCCTCACTATTCAGCACAAAGACAGGGTCTTGCCTACCTATTCCCAGCTCAAGGGGCTGGTAGAGATTCCCTAACATTCTAGTTCTTTTAGAATTGAGGAGCTCTTTAGGAGCAGAGCAGTCTGCTTGTGTATCAGCGGGGTAGGGATACGTGGCCAGGTGCCCAAGCATCCTGTTAGAATCTCACATTGCCTAGGGAGATGCTTGTTGAACAAACTGGCTGCTTTGCAGAACTCCTCCCCTCGGCTGAGAGCACTTCCTAACATTCAGCAAAGTTTGGCTTTGGACACTGCCAAAGCCCTGTGCACTGGGCACTCCTTTGCACAGTGATTTTCATTGTTTTTCTTCTCAGACTACTTCTCTCCCGATTTCTCTTTCCACTCCGTACAGCATCGTTTCTCATCAGCAATTGATTTCATTACTTTCGTATTGCAGCTAGCCAGGAACTGTGTGGCCCTTGGTCAGCCATTGTCAACCCTTTGGCAAAGAGTCACTTGTTCCTTTTGCCGTTATTGCTGTTCAGTTGTTCCACTCTTTATGATCCCACTTGGAGTTTTTCTGGCAAATGGTTTGCCATTTCCTTTTCCAACTCATTTTACAGATAAGGAAATTGAGGCAAAAGGGGTTCAGTGACTTGCCGAGGATCGTGCAGCTACTGAAATGTCAGAGGCTGCATTTGAACTCAGGTCTTCCTGACAACAGCCCTAGCACTCTATTCAATGTGCCACTCAGCCAGCCCCTTCCACACACCTTTAAATAATTGAAAATAATTATTACAACTTCCTGGATTCTGTTTTTCATCCTGTTCATTCAGAATAGTGCAAGGCTTCTAGATCAGTAATGTCAAATTCAAATAAAAATCGTTTCACTAAGCTTTATGGAAAGCTTCATTGACTTAGAAAACCCCATGTTAAGTTTTTTTTTTCCTGAGGCATTTGAGGTTAAGTGACTTGCCCAGCATCTCACACACACATGTTAAGATTAATTATGATCTGTTGTATTTTTATTTTGCTAAATATTTCCCAATTACATTGGATTTCCATGTATGTTGAATACAGATCTGTCAATGGGTATTAACAGCTCTATTCAAGAACCACAATGTGGGTTGTGATTCCATATGGAGTCTCATCTCTGAATGTGGAGGTCACGAAATTATGATTTATTATTAGTAAATGTTTGATTTGTATATCTCTTTTGTGTACCAATATACCCAAGGTATATTTCTCAGGAGAAAAGAGGTCACAAATACAAAAAGTTTAGTAAGTTCTGATCTACATCACAACACATGAGAAGTGAGTGAAGGAATTGAATGTTTTGCCAGGAGAAGGGAAGATTCCGACCATAATAAATGTCTCATAAATAGCTTTTATCCTCTGAAAGATGAAACTTTTCCTGTTTGACTCCAAAGAGCAGTAATAAGGGCAATAGGTTAAAAAACTCTTTTGTGGTTTTAAGTCCCACACGTATATCCCTTCCCCTGCAAAAAAAAAAAATCCAAAATTTGATTTCATTGTCCTGGTCAGTATCTATAATGAACCTGAGTAGTAGTTAAATGGTTTAGGCAGAAGTGTAGATGTACCAAAGCAAATTGATCCCTATTAGTGGAATACTAAATCGGAGTCTACTCTTTTGCAATTTACCAGCTGAGTAAATCACCATCACCAATCTGTGGGTGGTAGAAGTGAGGAGGAGAAAAGAGGAGCGAGAAATGACAGCTATTTCAGAGGTTGAGTCAACAGGATTTGACAACAAGGTTTTTCTGAAAGAAATCACCCTATTCTTTCAGTTCAGTTCTCCTCTGGTTGGTGGCCATAATTTTTAAAGCAAGGCCCAGCAATGAAAGCCCAATGGTTTTTAGTTTTGTTACAACACAAGTGTAACCAAATCACTGATGTTTTGGACTAGAACATTTTTTATACATCATCATATTCAATCCCATCATTTTTTATAGAAGAATAAACTGAAACTTTGAAGGCTGTACCTTGCCTAAGATTATACTAATAAATACATAGATCTTATGGAAATGATGATTACAATAGTGAATATTTTAAGGTATTTTTTAAAGCTTTTGCTAAAGAACTTTTATAGATATTGAAGTAGTTCAGCCTCCCTACAACCTTAGGAGGGATAAGTAGGCAGAAGCCGTTATTCCTGTTCTTGGGAACAACAGCGTGGTAAGATAAAGTGTCAAGAAGGCCTAGATTTGAGTTTTGCCTCTGATATATAACTAGCCTGCTCAAATCCACAAGCATTTATTTTGCACCTATATATACTAAGCACTGAGGATAAAAAGAAAGCCAAAAATATAGTCCTTATTTATTTTATTATCCTCAAGACGTTCAGTTTCATGAGGAAGACACCATGCAAATAAAGATGCTCAAAAATATAAATGCAGGATAAATTAGGGTCCAGTTCTGAAGAACTTTAAAAGTCAAATGAGATTTTATTGTAATATTTAGTTCAAAGTCATTTGCATAAGCCTTCCCTCATTGGTGGAGACTGATTACTCAAGGCTCCACACCTTTGGGAGCAGGGAAGTTGATAGGAGCTCAAGAGAAGACAGATACTAGTCTTCTGACTTACAGCTCTGAGAGAAAAGATAGACCATTCCAGACTCTCTTCATGTCACAGAAGGGAGAGAAAGACCCTTGTGAAATTAGCTCATTCATAGAGGACCAGCAACCCCAAACTTGTTTTTATAACCCATATATTACACTATAAACTTCAGGGAATTTCCCAATAGGTATGATTTGAGATTCTCTCTCCCTGTTTATCTTGCTCTTTTGCATGGATAAGTTGCATTGTTTTAGTGTAAAAAAAATAAGGCAGGTAAATAATAAGGTAAAACATATGTGTATCTAAGGAATAGAAGTCAAGGCAAAAATGGACTTGAGCCACCAGCTGAAAATACTGTTATTTCCTGAAAGAATGAAATAAACTTGGCAAAGATGAACAAAAGTTTTTTTTTTTTAGTAATAGGAAGCACACAAGAATAGGGTACTTCATTTCTCTAGGGCCCA
This sequence comes from Antechinus flavipes, assembly GCF_016432865.1. Classification (NCBI taxonomy): domain Eukaryota; kingdom Metazoa; phylum Chordata; class Mammalia; order Dasyuromorphia; family Dasyuridae; genus Antechinus; species Antechinus flavipes. The sequence goes on from NC_067399.1 coordinate 548,126,229, forward strand.
GTCAGAAGTCTATAAAGAGAGTTTGCAATTTCTTATGAGAAGTGATTCCTACAGGTCCCAGATAGAGAACAGCTAGTTTTCTTTTACTAATGGAGGCTTTGAAATGTCTTTCATTTCCTCTTAAATTTTAAATAAGTGTTTTAGAATGTCAGGTTTATCACCAGTGTTAGTAGACTGGTTCCATTACTCTAAGAACTGCCCTCTTTCAGACTCTTCAGTTAAAGTACCATCAGTGATGTTTCATCCTGGAAATAAATATTTAAGGAAATGTTAAGTTAAATCTACTCTGAATGAATGAATAAAATGATCAGCCAGTTAACTGGCATTTATTAAATACCTAGTATGTTGTTGGCCCTGTGCTAAGTACTGGAATGTCAAAAAAAAGTGACACAACCTCTGCCCTCAAGAGGCTTACAATCTCTGGAGGGGAGACAATATGCATAGATATTGGCATTTGCTATATAGTTTCAAGGTAATTTTGGATTAAAGACACTAATAGCTGGGAGTATCAGAAAAGGCTTCATGTAGAAGTAGTGTTTGAGTCAAGCCTGGCATAATAGAGTGATAGAATCAAGAAGATCTGAGTTCAAATTCTTTTTCATATACTTAACTACTATGTGATCTTGGGCAAGACTTTTAATTCCTCTCAGTTTTAGTTTCTCATCTGTAAAATGGGGATGAAAATAGCAAGTACCTCAGAGAGTTGTTATGAGGATAACATGAAACAAAATATGTAAAGTGCTTTGCAGACCTTAACCATAGTATGAGGAGGGTATGAGGGACTGCCAAAGCAAAGGTACAGAGATGGAGAAGGATCAGTTTGTGATAAACGTATGGCCAGTTTGGCTGGAATGAATGAAGCAAAAGGTTTATTATGTAACAGATACTGTACTAAGCATATCTGGACTAGGCTTGGCCATCCTTGATGGAGTCTTATGCCTCTAGGGACTTCACAATATTACCCAGGTGAAAGTTGCATTTGGCCAGAATTTAGGATGATGGCCCCAGGCTTGAACTGTTTTACATATTGTTTCTTGCATTATGAATTGATCATTTTCAGTTCAAAATAAGGAAGGGTATCAAAGAAAGGCAGTGTGGTATTGTACAATTAAGAACATTGGGGTTCCACTCCTCCTCTGATACATATAGGCAGTGGTACCTGGGCCAAGTAAATTTTTTCAGTAAAGAAATTGGCAGAGTCTCTTTTGTAGAAGAAAAATGTACTATTATCCCTGTGGAGGATTTAAAAGTACTGTGTCACTCATCCAAATTCCCACAGATATTAAATAGTAGAGTTTTAATTCAAACCCAGATCTGTGGTTCCACATCCAGCAGAAGGCAAAAATGAGAAGTAAACGAATTCGACCTTTGTCATACTTCCATCCCATCTTGTCATTCTCTTCCTCTCTTTTCTCAGGATTTCTCAAGAAATTCAATGGCACAGTGAATAGGACTGAGCCTGGAGGTAGAAAGATCTAAGTTCAAATCCAGATTCAGATATTCATTAGTACATGATCCCAAAAATGCCACTTAGTCTTAGTTTCCACTATAAAATGGGGACAATAAAACAAACAAACAAACAAGAATTAAATGAGATATTTGCGAAGTTTTCAACATTTGTGCCTGATATATATTAAGTACTTAATAGATGCTTGTTTCCTTCCTTGCTTTTCTGACTCCCCCACCCCCACCCCTAAAAAAACACCCAGGAGATATATATATACACATATACTTTTTCCTAACTCTGAATTCAATCTAGATACATGTGTAGATAAAAAAATCCTGAGTGATATTTCAAGCCTGCTACATCTAGCCATATCTCATGATCTAGATCTTTCTGATCTCCCAAAATTCCTGTCTTTCCTCTCCTCCTCTTTCCACCATGTGATTTTTGGCAAGTAATTTAAATTTTCTGGCCCTTACAAAAAACTGCGTCCATACTGGGAATTATGGAAGTCACCAATGACTGCCAATGAGGATATATGAGTCACTAAAAACTCAGGAGGGATTTTTTCTACTGGGACTATCCCAATACTTAGGGGATGGAGAGGGAAAGAGAAGGGAAGAAACTAGGAAGAAGGAAAAGGAACAAGCATTTATTAAGTGCCTACTACATGCTAGGCACTATGCTAAGGGCTTTATAAATAGTCTCATTTGATTCTAGGAAGTAGATGGAATTATTATCTCTGTTTTACAAATCGAGAAACTGAAGATTATCTCCTGTATCTTGGAAAAATGAAACTGACAAAAGTTAGGTGACTTGCCCAGCATCACATAATTAGAAAGTGTCTGAGGTTGGATTTGAACTCACATCTTCTTGACTACCCGAAATGATGCCATGGATAAAGTACTCTGCTTGGAATAAGGAAGTTTTTTGTAGTGGTAGTGTCATTTCAATTGTGACTAACTCTCTGTGGTTCCATTTGGGATTTTCTTGGCAAAGGAAGTTCTGAGTTAAAATCAGGCCTCAGAAACTTACTAGTTTTGTGACCACTATAGTGTTAGGGACAAAGCAGAAGAAATATCCATTGAAAAGTTTTCAGTAAAAGAAATGTTATCTATAATGAGAATCCTGAATTATCAAGGACAGGTTAAATTGTATTTAATATAGTCTATTTACTATGGCAGGGAAGCATTTAATGAATTCTATCAAACTGCAAGGGGCAACTAAGTAGTTCAGTGGATGAGTGCCTAGCCCAGAGTCAGGAAGATTTAATTTTCCTTAGTGAAAATCTGGCTTCAGATACTTTTTAGCTATGTGATTCTGTGTGAGTCACATATTCTTGCTTGCCTCAGTTTCCTCTTCTGTAAAATGAACTGGAGAAGGAAATGGCAAATAATTACATCATCTTTGCCAAGTAAACCACAAATGGTATTACAAAAAGTCAACACAATTGAAAATGACTAAACAACAACAACCTACCTCTCCAAATACTATTAACTATCTCATCAAGTCCCTTAATCTTTTTGACCTTAACTCCTCATCAGTAAAATGAGTGGTTGCACAAGATAACCTCAGAAATTCTTTCCATCAGGAAGTCTATGAATGATCCTACTTGATATAGGGACATTTATTAAGATATGGAAAAGACTGACATTCAAATGTCTCTAGATTTTTAAAGAGATTTGAAACATCTAAGTTATTTCTCTAAAAATCCTAAATTTAAAAAAAGCAAGCAGAATTATTAATAATTAAATATTTAACATATATTTGCTATTGCTTAGGTTTTTCATTTCTGTCCAATTCCATAACACTCTAGTGTTGTGCTTTTTACTTGTACTACATATATTTTATTGTAAATTGGAACTCCTTCTACGATCAATATGTATGGTGTATCTGTGTACATTTTGTGGGGGTTGGAGCATAACATTACTATTTTAAACTATTATGGATATTTAGAGTTCTTGTATATCTTTCTTTAAGATATTGTTGATTATGTCTGATTTATGTGATGCCAAATACTTGGTCAAGAGAATAAACCTTGATTATAGCATTGTTCCTAAAAGGAAATGAAACTTCTGAATAATGATTTGCTTTTGGATGCAGTTTCTAGGAATAATGCCCTCATGTTGTGGTGACAATCCTGGACTATCTTTATGTAAATTTGCACAGCTGTAGACAGATTCTTCTATAAGTTTTTTGGCATGAGTTTTGCATCTGTTTATTCTATCTTCCCATTAGATTAGAAACACTCTGAGGGCATGAGGGTTGACTTGTGTTCTTGTATGATGTAGAACAAAGTTCCTTCTTCCCTCTGAACTTATCTTATAATTATTTTGTATATATAAAGACAGCAAAGGCAAATGGACTAATATAGGCATCTGGCAAACTACATAAAGCTTATGGGCTGAATTTGGCCCATCCTTTAGTTTTGTATGGTCCACAAGCTAAGAATGGTTTCTATAGGTTTTGGCTATACAAAAGCAACAGGCTGTAGTTTGCTGGGCCCTGGGATAGTGGAAAGAGAACTGACCTTGGAGGAATGAATATCTGCATTCAATCTTTTCCTCTGCTATCTTTCAGTATCCCCAATCAAGTATATAAAGTCACGAGAAGGTACCAATTAAGCCTTGGTAGAAGAAGTTCCTTACTGGGAGCTCCTGATGAAATTATAGTTTCAATATATAGATAGATAAATAGATTACATGTATTCATTTATGATTGTGTATGTGTGGGTATATTCCTGTGCATGAAATTCTGATACTTGACTAGGAAATGCTAGTTTTGATTAGTGGTTTCTTCTCTTACATGCACCCACAAACATATACATAAGGGGTAACTAGGATGCATTCACTATTTCTGCCTTACTGCATTTGAGTTTGAGGTTTTTATGTCCTAATATATGGTCAATTTTTGTATAAGTTCCATGAACTGCTAAAAAGAAGGTGTACTCCTTTCTGTCCCCATTACATTTTCTCCAGAGATCTATCATATCTAACTTTTCTAGTATTCTATTTATCTCTTTGACTTCTTTCTTATTTATTTTGTGGTTTGATTTATCTAATTCTGAGAGTGCAAGGTTGAGATCTCCCACTATTATAGTTTTACTGTCTATTTCTTCTTGCAGCTCTCTTAATTTCTCTTTTAAGAATTTAGATGCTACACTACTTGGTGCATATATGTTTAATATAGATACTGCTTCATTATTCATTCTACCCTTTAGCAAGATATAGTGCCCTTCCTTATCTCTTTTGATTAGATCAATTTTTGCTTTAGCTTGATCTGAGATCAGGATGGCTACCCCTGCTTTTTTGGCTTCACCTGAAGCATAGTAGGTTTTGCTCCAACCTTTTACCTTTAACCTGCATGTATCACCCCGCTTCAGGTGTGTTTCCTGTAAATAACATATTGTAGGATTCTGGCTTTTAATTCATTCTGCTAACCGCTTCCTCTTTATAGAGGAGTTTACCCCGTTCACATTTATGGTTAAAATGACCAATTCTGTATTACTTGCCATCTTGTTAACCCCGGTTTATGCTTTTCTCCCTTCTTACTCCCTTACCCCCCTTCCCAGTATTAAGCTTGTGAGCACCACTTGCTTCTCACAGCCCTCCCTTTTTTAGTATCCCTCCCCCCCTTAGAGTTCCTCCCCCTAACTTACCCCTTTCCCTCCCAGTTACTGTATTCCCTTCCACTTAGCTTATTCCTTCCCTTTTCACTTTTCCCTTCTCACTTTTCAATGAGGTGGGAGAAGTTTCACCATAGATTGAATATGTCTAAAATTCTTCTCTTAATGCCAATTCTGAAAGCAGTAAAATACTCACTATATTCATCCCTCTCCATTCTTTCTCTCAGATATAATAGGTTTCCATTGCCTCTTCATGAGATGTAGTACCCCCACTTTCCCTTTTTTCTGGTACAATGTCCTTTCCACATCTAGTTTCTAGACCAAGGTATACATGTATTCTTTATACATCTTTATAGCCGAAATATAGTTCCCAAGATTAATCTTTACCTTTTTAGATTTCTCTTGAGTTCTGTGCTTGTAGATCAAATTTTTTGTTAAGTTCTGGCTTTTTCATCAAAAATAGGTGAAATTCGCTTACTTCGTTGAATGTCCATCTTCTTCCCTGGAAAAAGATGCTCAATCTCGCTGGGTAAGTTATTTTTGGTTGCATACCAAGTTCCTTAGCCTTTCAGAATATCATATTCCAGGCCCTTCGATCCTTTAATGTGGATGCTGCCAGATCCTGGGTGATCCTTATTGTGGCTCCTTGATACTTGAATTGGGTTTTTCTAGCTGCTTGCAGTATTTTTTCCTTCGCCTGAGGGTTCTGGCATTTGGCCACTATATTCCTTGGTGTTTTGATTTTAGGATCCCTTTCAGTGGGTGATCGATGAATTCTTTCAATGTCTATTTTACCCTCTGTTTGTATAACTTCTGGGCAGTTCTCTTTGATAATTTCCTGGAAAATAGTGTCCAGGCTCTTTTTTTCATCATACTTTTCTGGAAGTCCGATGATTCTCAGGTTGTCTCTCCTGGATCTGTTTTCCAGGTCTGTTGTCTTCCCCAGAAGGTATTTCACATTCTTTTCCATTGTTTGATTTTTTTGGATTTGCTTGACTGATTCTTCTTGTCTCCTCGAGTCATTCAATTCCAATTGTTCGACCCTGATTTTCAGTGAGGTATTTTCTTCACTCACTTTTTAAAGATCTTTTTCTAATTGTCCAATTGAGTTCTTTTGTTCTGTGGAATTTTTTTCCATTTCGCCAATTTTGTTTTCCAGTTCACCAATCCTATTTTTCAAGGATTTGGTTTCTTTATCCACTCTCTCTTTAACTGATTTCTCCAGGCTCTTTTGCCAAGCCTCCCTCTCCTTTTGCAGAGCCTTACTCTGCTTTTGCCAAGCCTCCTTCCCCTTTTGCAAAGCCTCCCTCTCCTTTTCCCATTTTTCTTCTAGCTCCCTTGTGAGAGCCTTTTTAATTTCCTCCATGAGATTCATCTGTGCTGAGGAACATATGATCTCCTCCTTTGGGGATTCACCTGGGGACTGTTTGTTTTTAGTCTCCTCAGGATTTGGAGTCTGCTCTTTATCTGTATAGAAGCTGTCAAGGGTTAAATTCTTTTTCAGTTTCTTGCTCATTCTGTCTAATAATCAAAGACAAACTATCAAAGAAACAGAAGAAAAAAAAAACCCTTGAATGGAAGCTGCTTTCTTTGGGGGAGGGGCAGGGTAGCCGTGAGGCCGGTCCTAATGTGCTACGGGGCCTGCGCTCTGAGATCCGCGCGCGCTGAGACACTGTGGGGGAGGGGTGGCCAGGTCCCGAGAGACTCCAGCTGTTTGGGGTTGTATTCTTCACCCTCGGTGTTTTTAGCTTCTCTGCTGGGCTGCTGACTTGCTGCCGGAGCAAAGTATCTAATCCTGTAGCAAAGCTCTCCCCTCAGAGACGGCTGCGATCACGCCCCACCCCCTCTCTGCTCTGCTCGGCTCTGAGCTGCTATCTGTGCTCTCGCTGCAGCTGCTGCCCGCAGACTGCTTCCAAATACCGTCCCCGCCCTCGCGCAAAAACAGACCTTTCTTGACGAGTCTCAAGGATGGTTTCTCTTGGTAAGTAATTGTATGTTTTTTTTTCAGTCGAGCATTAATTCAGAGGCATGAAATGAAATGGATAGTGGGAGAAAAACACAGAGGTTACACAGGAGTGTGCTTCCTCTCTGCCATCTTGGCTGGAAGTCCACATAAGGGGTAACTAGATGACACAATGGATTGAATGCTAGACTTGAAGTCAGGAAGGCTCTGACCTCAGACACATACTAGCCACGTAACCCTAAGCAAGTTACTTAATCCCATTTACCTCAATTTCCTATCTGTCAAATGAGGTGGAGAAGGAAATGGCAAACAATTACAATATCTTTGCCAAGAAATCCTCAAATGGGGTCATGAAGAGTCAGACACTACTAAATCACTGAACAGCATATTTATATACATATGTAGATCTGTATGAGAATATTAATTTACTTCTCTGTGTACATATTGTGATTTCCTCACCCCACCCTCAATTGAATATAAGCTTGAGGAAAGCTTTTGTTTTTGTCTTTTTGTATCCAATACTTAGCATAGCACCCAGCACATAGTAGGTTTTCATTAAGTGCTTAATTGAATTGAAATAAATTTAATGGGTCAATGGAATTATATCAGTATTTTCTCCAGTGAAAATAAAAATTCTATTGAGCAGCTATCTTTAATCAGTGGAAATCTCAAAATTGGTTATTAAAAAAAAAAGAAAAAGAAAAGTCTGGTATCTTTAAAGGACATTAGAAAAAAAAAGTCTGGGCAAGCCACTCTCCATGATTATTGAAGGGAGAAAGGATTAGCTCTTTCTTATTTTTTCATTTCATTTTAAGGTTATTATCTTCCTTGAGTATAAAAAGCGTCAGCATAAGTTATCCAATATACATTGTTAGTATTTTTTTCTAGAAAAATGATTATGTCTCTATCCAGTCCTATATCTTTCCAGGTTTTTCTTTTTTCTTCCTTCCTCTGTACCCTTTAGAAACATGTCTCTCACCAAAACACACATGCAGATAGATACCCATATGGTGGTTCACAAAATCTCTTTCTTCCCTATTCTTTTAGGTACTCTCTCCATCTCTTGGCACCTACTTGGAAAGCTGTTTTTTGCCTTGCTGCTGTCTTCAACATTAGTTGAGTGCTTCTGATTTTACACCTCTAGACTACATATGGTCCAGGATGAGGTGTCAACATACTCTTTGCATTTCACTAACATCTCCAATACTTTATTCTATAACTATCTCAACAATCTAGCTTCCTTTTAAGTTGACACTGTTCAATGATTCCATTCTCCCTCCCTTCTTGACCCTCTTTCTATGGTACCTATCTCCAGGTGGGTCATCTCCCAGTTTTCTCTAAGGTGTTATTAGTTAGATGATAGTCTTCCTTTCCCCTTTGCTCTGTCATAATCATTTGATAATTTTAACATTCATTGCTGATCCTTATCCCATTTTGGCATTTTAGTTCCTAAATCCCAGATCTTCCATTTCCATTTGGACGTATCACTCAAAACTGATCAGCTTCTAACTAGAGTCTTATTTCTTTCTAGTAATTTTTTAGTTGGTTTTCTAGGATTTTCCAAAGATACCATCATATTATTTGCAAAAAGTAATAGTTTTGTTTCCTCGTTACCTATTCTAGTTCCTTCAATTTTTTTTTCTTTTCAATATTAAAGATAACATTTCTAGCACACTATTTTATTTATTTTTAGAGAATGCGTCAATCTGTATTCAGACACAATAAGTTCCTTCTCTGAGTATGGATAGAATTTTTCATTATAAGTACTTCAAAGTACTTGTGGATGATTGTACTACTGAGAATCACAGTCATTTACAATTGTTCATCCCGGAACTTTGCTATTACTTTGTATATAGTATATTTCACTTTGTTCATGGAGGACTTTCCAGATTTTTTTTCCTCTGAGAGCACCCTGCAAGTCATTTCCCAGAGAATAATAGTATTCCATTACAAATACATACCATGGTTTATTGAGCCATTCCCCAATTGACAGCCATCCCCTCAATTTCTTTCTTTCTTTTTTTTGTCCTGAGAAGAGTTGTAATTTTTGTATATATAGGTCATCTTCCTTTTTTTTTTCTTTTCTGTTTTTTCTGAATCTTTTTTTGATATTCATGCCTAGTAGTGGTGTAATTAGGTCAAAGGGTATACATGAATTTGTAGTCCTTTGGGCACAGATCATATCTTTTGATCATTTATCAATTGGGACATGGTTCTAATTTTCTATAAATTTGGCTTTCAGTTCCCTCTATGTTTGAGCAATCAGGCCTTATCAGAGAAACTTGCTTTGAAAATTTTTTTTTTACAATTACTATTACTAATTGTATTTCCTCCTATTTATTCTCTCTCCTTTTCACGCTGTCCCTCCTCAAAAATATTTTGCTATTGGTCATTCCCTCCCCTAAAATGCTCTCTCTTTTATCACCCTCTCCCCCTTCCAATATCCCATTCCCCTCCTATTTTCTTGCAGGATAAGGTAGATTTCTATACCCCTATTGAGTATGTATGTTATTTCCTATTTGCACAATTCTGATAAGAGTAAGGTTCACTCACTTATCCTCTTCTTCTCCTCTTCCCCTCCACTGTAAAAGCTTTTTCTTGCCTCCTTTTTATGACAAATAATTTACACCATTCTACCTCTCCATTTCCTTTTCTCACTTCTTAATTTCATTAAAAAAACCATATTATCCCTTCATATTTAACTCACCCCATGTCCTCTGTCTATATATATTCCTTCTAACTTCCATAATAATGAGAATGCTCTACTGCAAGGGTCCTCAAACTATGGCCCACGGGCCAGATGTGGCAGCTAAAGATAATTATCCTCCTCACCCAAGGCTATGAAGTTTCTTTATTTAAAGGCCCACAAAACAAAGTTTTTATTTTTACTATAGTCTGGCCCTCCAATAGTCTGAGGGACAGTGAACTAGCCTCCTATTTAAAAAGTTTGAGGATCCCTGTGACTGAGTTACAAATATCTTCCTCCCATATAGGATTGTAAACAAATAAATCTTATTAAGTCCTTTATGTTTTCACTTTCCTGATCATCTCCTTCTGCTTCTCCAGGGTCCTGTATTTGAAAATCAAATTTTCCATTCAGCTCTGGTCTTCTCATCATGAATATTTGAAAATCCTCTGTTTCATTGAATAAACATCTTTTCCTCTGAAGAATTATACAAAGTTTTGCAGAGTATGTGATTCTTTGTTGCAATCCTAGCTCTATTGCTCTGTGGAATATCATACTCCAAACTCTCTTGTCCTTTAATGTAGAAGCTGCTTAAACTTGTGTTATCCTGACTGTGGCTCCACTATACTTGAATTGTTTCTTTCTGGATGCTTGTAATGTTTTCTCCTTGACCTAAGAGTTCTGGAATTTAACTATAGTATTCCTGGGAATTTTCATTTTGAGATCTCTTTTAAGAGGTGATCAGTGGATTCTTTAAATTTCTATTTTACCCTTTGATTCTAAAAGATCAGGACAGTTTTCTTTGATAATTCCTTGAAAGATGATTTTCAGGCTCTTTTTTGATCATGACTTTTAGGTAGATCAATAATTTTAAAATGAACTCTCCTGGCTGTTTTCCAGTTCAGTTGTTTTTCCAATAACATATTTAACTTTTTTCTATTTTTCCTTTTTTTTTTGTTTTGTTTTATTGTATCTTGATTTCTCATAAAGTTACTAGTTTCCAATTACTTAATTCTATTTTTTAAGGTATTATTTTCCTCAGTGAGCTTTTTTACCTCCTTTACCAGTTGGCCAATTGTGCTTTTCAGGGTTTTCTTTTTCTCATTAGTTTTTTGTATTTTCTTTTGTAACTCTTTCAGTTCTTTCCTCTATCTTTTTTTTCCCCTCTATCTCTCTTACTTGATTTTCAAAGTCCCTTTTGAATTCTTCCATATTGAGTCAAATTCTCATTTTTCTTGGAGGCTTTGGATGTAGAAGTTTTGATTTTGTTATCATCTTCTGAATGTGTTTTCCTTGTCAACATAATAGCTTTCAATGATCAGAAACTTTTTAAAAAATTTTCTGCTCATTTTCCTAGCTTATTATTCTGCTTTTAACTTTTTGTTAAAGTAGAGCTCTGTTTCCAGGGTGTAGGGTGGGTGCACTGTCCCAAGCTTTAGTGGTTTTGTGCACCTCTTTTCAGAAATCCTTAGAGGAATCTGACCACAAGCTCTTTTCTGCCCTGGAGCTATTAAGTGTGTTCTGTTCCCTTCCCCACCCCACTCCACTGTACCTTTAAGATCTCGTTTGCTGGCTAGAGCTGGAACTCCACTGACTGAGGCTGCACACTGGACTCCCACTTCATTGCCACAAACCCTCTCTACTGATCTTCCGAGTCCTTACTAGTGTTCCTGGGCTAAAGGGTCCAGAAGCCTCTAGCACTGCTGCTGATTCAGAGATTACACCTAGCTGATACTGGCATCTGGCGGGAAGCTGGGGCCTAGATTGTGAAGGCATTGAGATTGTGTGCTGGAGTCCCACTCTAGTTCCACAGACCTTTTTCTGTTGCTCTTCCAAGTTCTCTTTGATGGAGATCTGGAAACAACCAGTACTATGGCTAAATCAGAGGTTGAGCTGAGCCAGGGCTGAACTGGTATGTCTTGCCCCCAGATTGCACACTGGATTCCTGTCCTGGTATTACCGATTTTTTTTGCTGAGCTTCTACATTGCCTTCAGTGGAAAATGTTCTACTCCATCTTTTTGGATGTTCTGATGCTCTAAAATTTGTTTAGAGTCATTGGAATTTGGAGCAGTTTGGGGGAGAGGTTGGGAGAGTTCCTGCCTTTACTCTGCCATCTTCACTAGTATAATATTGCATAATAGTGGTGATAATGGACAACTTTGTTTCATCCCTGATTTTACTGGGAATGCTTCTAGTTTATCCCTATTATATACATCCCATTACATGCTTGCTGATGATTTTAGATAGATGCTGCTTATTGTTTTAAGAAAAACTCCATTTATTTCCATGCTCTCTAGAGTTTTTAATAGGAATGGATGTTGTATTTTGTCAAATGCTTTTTCTGCATCTATTGAGGTAATCTTATGATTTCTGTTAGTTTGGTTATTGAAATGCTCAATTATGCTGATAGTTTTCCTGATGCTGAACCAGCCCTGCATTCTAGTAAAAATTCCACTTTGTCACAGTCTATTATTCTGGTGATAAGTTACTGTAATCTTTTTGCTAATATTTGATTTAAGATTTTTGTTTTAATCTTCATTAGGAAAATTTGTCTATAATTTTCTTTCTCTGTTTTGGTCCTTCCTGGTTTAGATATCAGGACCATATTTGTGTCATAAAAGGAATTTGGTAGGACTGTTTCTTCCCCTATTTAACTACAGTCTTCTATCTTTCCACTTGGTTTTCTTTAGTTTGCTTTTCATCCTCATCATGACCTCTAGCGCTTTCATTTCTCCTTGTTCTTCTTGTCCAATAATTCTTTGTTGTGGGTGTGTCCCTTCACACCTATTTCAATGGCCTGCTTACTTCCCTTACTTTAAATCCCTTGTTTCCTTCACTTTTCAATGTTCCTGCCCTGTGATCCTCATTTCTATATCATCCTTACCATACATTTTCTCAGCTACTCTTTCCACATTATTCCAGACTCATACAAACCTTTGCTGAGTACATACAAATCCATGCTACCTAACTTTTACTAGGTCCTTATGTGTCTATGACAATCCTGTTATTGAGTCTGATTTATAGTCTATTTATTGCACTCCCCAAAGCAAGTTGGTCTAAATATTCTCTCCTCTGTAGCCCACAATTCCACCCCCACTTGTCATCTCTTTCAGCAGATAATCTAACAACAAATTTTATTGAGACAACTGATGCTGGTCAGAGCTTCCTTCACTCCTTTAAAATTTGCTGTATCCTGATCCATCTATTCTATTTCTCTCCATTCTCAAGCAATGAGGTAGCAAAGGCTAAACCCAATTCTTTTCTTCCTTTACCTTTATAGGAACATTCTCTATTCATATCTTTTTCATTTCTCAGTTTATGCATCTGTATGAATTTCTTTACCTCTACCCTACAAACATGTTTAATTCTCCCTAACTTTTTAAAAAACCCTTAGCTTGATGGCTTCCTTAAATCTTCACCCCTAAATCCTAAACCTCACCTTATTTATAACTGCCATATCTCACTATCTTCCTAGTCACTTCAAATTAAGATTGGTCTAATTGATTGATTATGGTACATAGACTGCTGAAGACTTGAATTTAAATTCTGCCTCACAAACTTACTAGCTTTGTTACTCATTTTTCTTAATTGTAAAATGGGAGAATTGGATTCAGTTGTCTCCAAGGTTTTTACACATCTAAATCTATGATGCTATTGGAAAAATTGGAGGGAAATCTTTCCTTTCCCTCTAGGTCTTCACTCATTTCTTGTCATTCAATTAGTTTCCAAATCCTGTAGGTTCTATCCATAAAAAACAGTTCTCATATCTCTTCACCCTTTTCTATTTCTGCCACCTCAATGCAGTTCATCATTATGTCTCTCTTACTTTTTTTAGAGTAGAAGCCCCCTACATGATCGCCTTGTCTTTAATTTATTCCCTTACCACTCCATACTTTATATAATCTTCATATTGTGTATATTTAATCACTTTCCTTCACTTCTTAAAGATCTCCATTGACTCTCTTGGTCTAAGGGACAAAAAAAGCTTTGTATGCTGATCTCCAAAATTCTTTTCCTTTTGGAACTTAACATATATTTCTAAGCTCATTTCACATTGCTCCCATTCAAATGTTTATATGTCCAACCAGTTCAGGCTGGCTATTAGTTCTTCCCTGATTTCATTCTGTTCTCTCCTACTTCCATGAAATTTTGTAAGGTATTGTCCCCTATGCTTGAAATGGACTGTTTTCACATTTTTTTAACTTCTCCTCCAAAAGTCTTGCACAAAGAGGATTGTGATGAAAGGAATCCTTCCCCTTCAGCCTTCCAAATTCTTAATCACATTAAAACATTTAGCCCTTGTCTATCAGTTGGAGAATGGCTGAATAAGTTATGGTATATCAATGTTATGGAATATTATTGTTCTATAAGAAACAATCAGCAGAATGATTTCAGAAAGACCTAAAGAGACTTACATAAACTGATGCTAGATGAAGTAAGTAAAACCAAGAGCACATTTTACATAGCAATAACAAGATTATACAATGATCATTTCTGATGGATGTTACTCTTTTCAACAGTGAGATGACTCAGGTCAATTCCAAAAGACTTGTGAAAGAGAGAGCCATCAGCACTCAGAGAGAGGACTTGGGACTCAGTGTGGATCACAATACAATATTTCACCTTTTTTATTGTTTGCTTGCTTTTTGTTTTTTCTCCTTTTTTACTTTTTGATCTGATATTTCTTGTACAGCATGATAGATATGAAAATATGTATAAAATAATTGCACATGTTTAGCAATTATTGGATTACCTGCTGTCTAGGAGAGACAGTAAAGAAAGAGAGAAAATTTGGAACATAAGATTTTGCAAGAGTGAATGTTGAAAACTATCTTTGCATATGTTAAAAAAAATTAAAAAAACTATGATAAAAAACCTTTATCCTTACTAGATTGTAAACTCCTTAAGGTAGGAGATTATAGTGTTTTTCATATTTGTATTTCCAGTGACTAGAAGTTGATTGTAAAGAGCATATACTAGAATATGGCATTGAATTTAATTAAAATTAAAAATTAAAAACCATTGAGCTTCTTTTAAAAGAACTATACTTAAAGAAGAAAAAACCCTGAATTTATAATAAATGCTGGAATGTTTCTTGAGTTTATTTAATTTTTAGCATACTGGATATTTGGAAGAATATCCTAACCCATAAGTGGATAGTGCCAATAAGTGGGTTTCTGTTATATTTTTTCCATGGTACCACTTGAATCAAATTTTGTAGAATACTTCACAGACAATTGCAGTCACTAAAAGAATTAAAATATTTATTCCTTATGGTGAATGACTAACATCAGGCTCATTTCAGACTCAATGGGCAGAGGATCACTTCTCTGTTTTTTAAAGAATAAGTAAAACATAAGACTGAAATCTTTATTGTGTAGCCCAACATAGAAGAAAATGTTACTCTGGAAAGCACTTGTGAATATAATTTTCTAAATTTAAGACTCATTTATTATTTCCAAAAATGTGTGTGTATGTTCTGAGGTACATACTTATGCATATGGATATGAAAGAAAGGGGGTGGGATCTCTACTCACATTACTGAGTTTGATTTTTGTTTTGACTCTGAGATGGCCTAAAGCCTTACACCTTTTCTCCATTCTCTTTACTTCACATCCAGCTATATGAATGCCAGTTTGTTAGATGCCATTTTAGATTTAATTATTTAGTGTAGAGGAATCAATTTCATATGCATAAAAATTACTGAACAAACTTAGTTTTGAAGTTCTCACTTGGGTGGCAGTAAAATTCACAGCTGGTCTTGAGCACTTGTATAATGATTGAAGTGCCTTATGCATTTGTTATCTTATCTTTTCAGAGCTACATAGAAAATCACCACCCACCTATCACAAGTAATCCTTGTGAATTCCAGCTTGCATCACATAAACATTATTAATCTGGCTTGGATGAAAATACTTGGGATGATAGGGTCACTTACTTTTTCTAGAATCATCCTATAAACAAGCAAACCAGAAATCAGATCTTAATGTTTTGAAAAGGATTCTATGGCAATGGTTCATTCCTATATTTGGATCTAATTCATTGCCAGATCTTATTATTTCTACTTCTACTACATCTCTTTCCTAACCGTCTCTCTTTCTTTGATCACATAGTCACTATTCTGGTCCAAGTCTTCATCACCCCTTACTTGAACTATTGCAATAATTGTTGACCTAGACTCCTTGCTTCAAGCTTCTCCCTACTTCAATCCATCCTTCACTCAGATGTCAAGGTGATTTTCCCAAATACTGATCAGATCCCTCCCCAGTTCAATGAACTCCCTCTTACCTCCAGGATAAATATAAACTCTTCTGTTTGATATTTAGAGTTCATCACCTAACTCGATTTTACCTTTGCATTATTCTATATATTTTGTGACTTCCCACACCTTATTCTATCCATGTATACATGCATACATTTAAACTCCTTACTCAAAATTAATACCCTATAAATCCCTTGGTTTTACAGATGAAGAAGCTGAGATTCAATCACTTACTAAAGAATTAGAGAGTTAGTAATCATCAGAGGTAGGATTTGAACCCAGATTCTCTGCCTTTACTACTCTTTTTATTATACCATATTGGTTAAAAGGCCTTAGAAAGACCTGATATCAACCAGTCTACTCTGTTCTTCTAACTGAAGGGCTCTTAACCTTTTTATTTTTCAAACTGGCACAGCTTATAGACTCTAAAGATCTATAACTGAAAGAATTCTCAATTTCAGTTTGAAGTTAGTAAAAATAAAGATTTTATATATGTGTATATATGTATATGTAAAATTTGTGTGTAAGTGTATATATGCATATCTATGTACATATGTATGTATGTATACATTTCTCGTTCATGTCCACAGACACTAAGTTAAGAATTCCTATTGTAGGTGGTGTTTAGTTAGTTAATCTTCCCTCTTTGTTGTTATTTCTTTTATTCTCATTTCTCATTTCTCATTATTTCCACTATGGAAATATTTCTATTCTCTTCCATAATTTCTCCTCTGTCTTCATTATTCATGACTTCATTTCTTCTATAGGATGTTTTCATCCTTAACTTTTTTTTTCCTATTCTCACTCTTCTTGAATTGGATGCCTATTGGGTATAGATTTCTTTTCATTGTTTCTATGTTGTAATAAATCCTAAAGAGTTTGTGAGGTACCCCCTGAGAATGGGCCTTTTCCTTTTTTATTAGTTCCAGTGATGAGTTGGTACTACTGAATAAACCCTTAGGTAATTGCATGGATCATGGAACAGAAAGCTCAAAGAAATACCACACCCAAACTTATGTAATAAAATTATGTATTTATAAAAATAAAACTTAAGGGCATTACTTCACTTTGCATGTCCTTTCAAAGTTAATCATTACAAAAATACAGAGCAATCTGATATGTGAAAGACTACTGATAAACTCTTAGTTTTACTAAAGCATAGATGTGACAACAGCACTCCACTCCTTAAGAAGCTTTAGTGATTCCCTATTACTTCTAAGACAATATGCAAATTCCTTTATGGGACAAAAAAATACATTACAATTTGGCATCATCTTATATTTTGAAACTCATTTCTCATTACTCTTCATTAATTCTATCAGGTGGCACAATGGGTAGAGCACTGGGCTTGGAGTCAAAAGACTAGACTTTAAATCTCTCCTCAGACCATTTTTAGCTATGTGACATTGGTTAAATAACTTAACCTCAGTTGCTTTCAGCTTATTCAACTTAAAAATGGGCATCACAACAGCACTTACCTTACAGTGTATTGAAAGGAACAAACTAGACATTTTGAAATACTTAATATGATACATAGTACATACTTAAATACTTATTCCTTTTCCTTCTTCTTCTTTTGAACTTTTCCCTGAATCACAGAATCTCAGAGTTTGAAGGGACCTTGGTGATCATTTAATCCCTTCTTATTTATTCCCTACCCTACCAGCCAGCTCCACCCACACATGCACACACACATATATTACTTTACCTTTCTTGGTATTTCTCCCATGATTCCTGGTTACAGTTCCTGTAAGACTTGTTTTCTTTTATAGTCAATTGAAATGATAAATCTCCTTTTTTCAAGTCAACTAACCAAACAAACACATCATGATTTATAATTAAGGCTTTGGTGCATTTAATAATTTTATCACCTCATGGGTATAGAGCTCTCCTTCCCTCCCACTTATTTCTGATCTTCAACTATTTAGAGGGTTGAGAATGCCTGACATTTGATAGCATTGCATTCATCCAGAACATGATGGAGAACCTCCCAAATGCTGTCAGACTTGATGAATATTCCTCATTTCTAGCTATTTATGTGGATACAAATGATGCTGCCAGAAAAAAAATTCTACAAACATTACTAAGGATTATGAAGTTTGGTCCAAGATTATGAAGTTTGGTCCAAGCAAAAAAAAAAAAAAGGCCTTTAGTGTATTGTTAGTACTTTAATAGCTACATTGAGTGAGGTCCCTGGGACTGTTGTAGATGAAGAGGTATGATTTAGATAGAACAATAAATTAGGTGAATTAAAAACTGGTTGAATAACTGAACACAAAGAGTAGTGATTAATAATATGGTGTTAATTTATAAATATATTTTCAGGGAGTGGTTTTGGGCTCTGTCCTTGGTCCTGAACTGTTTGACCTTTTGTAGGGTCAATTTCATAGATAAAGGCAGAGATGGTGTTAATAAGTTTTCAAATGACCCAGAGTTGAGAGGGACAGCTCCTGACATTTCAGAGGGATAATGAAGGCCAGAATCAGGATCCAAAAAAGATATTAACAAACTCAGGTTCAGATGGGGTCCAGACAGTTTGGTGGCACAGTATATAGAGTGCAGGGCTTTGGATTCAGGAGGACCTTAGTTCAAATCTGGCCTCCAACAGTTATTAGCTGTGTGACCCTGGGCAAGACATTTAACCTCTGTTTATTTCAGTTTCCTTATCTATAAAATGGCAACAATAATAGCACCTACCTCACAATGCTGTTGTTAGGAGCAGATGAGGAACATAATGCCTGGAACATAGTAAGCACTATATAAGTTTGAGCTATTATTAGGTATTGTTTGCAAAATATGGTCCTGTCCTACTGCCCATAAAGCCACAGTATTCCAACTTTTGAGTACATTATTGGTCTCAATTGAAAAAGATGAGACATAAAGCAAATGTTCCTCAGTTCATTTGGGATAAAACAATCAATTTCACAAGTTTAACACAGGGATTTAAGATATTTAAAAAGGTTTTGGGTACTGATTCAAGCCAATACCTCCAGCCCTAACAATATTAAGCAAACTATAAGTTGGTTCAGATAAAATCTCAGTTATCTATAAAGGCAGAAATAAGCCTTTGGCAAAATATAGCATTTATGTTTTAAAAATAGGAAAAAAACATAATTATCTAAAATAAAAAATAAAGCTAGATTTCAATGGATGGCAAGTTCATTATAATTAAGCATTAAGATATAGTTGCCAAAAAGATAATGCAAACTTCTGCTTTATTAAATGATGAATACTGTCCAAAACTAGGGAGACAATTATTTCCACAAACTCTTTCCTCATTAGCCCACATATGGAGTTTTGTTTTTAGTTTTGGTCACCATATTTTTAGAATAACATTTGTAAGCTGGTAAGCATTAAGAAGATAGCTGTTGACCTGGTGGGAGGCTTTGATATCATCCCATGTGAGAATCAGTTGAAGGAATGAGAAATGTTTAGCTTGGAGAAGAAAAGAATGAGGAGAGACATGATCCATCATTTCAAAGTATTTGAATGATTGTCCTGTGGAAAAGGGATTATACTTATGCTGTTCATCTCCCCGGAAGAGAGAGAAGAAAAATAAATTTCAAGAATAAGGAAAGAATTCAGGGTAATGGATAGAAGTTATAGAGATGAAGGTTCTCTCTTCCTAACAATTAGAATTATACAGAAGTGAGATGAGAAGTTATGGGTTCATCCTCACATTTTCAGGTAAAGGCTGGATGGTCCCTTGTCAAGGATAATGTAGAGGGGATTTTTGTTTAAGTATGGGTTAGACTAGATGGCATCTGAGATCCCTTAAATCTCTGAGGTACTAAAATGTGAAGTGGCTTGGGAATTTATTCATAAAATGAGGTGAAGATGTGAAGAAATTATATAGATGATTGACACTCCAAAATCATATTGACTTTAATCATGTGGATAGAATTCCATTTAATTTTGCATGTTTAGAAAACTATCATAGGAAAGGTAATAATAATAAATAAAACTAACAACCCATTCATATGTTGTACTTTAGGGCATCATGGGAAGTAGAAAAACATTGATAGAGTTCAAATTCTACCTCTGACACTACCTACTCATGTTTCTTTGTGCAAATCCCTTAACCTGCCTGGGTCTCAATTTCCTCATCCATAAAATGAGATAGATAAGAGTTAGATGGAAGAGTTAGATGGTCTCTGAGGCCCCTTCCAGTTCCAGATCTAGGATCATAAAGCTTACTAAGTTCCTTCTTCATCTAATCCAGGGAGGTCAATAATAGTCATAGTAACTTGGTTTTCTGACTGCTATGAATTTTCATTTATACTCTCTTTATTAGAAAATTCAATTTATATAGTATCAAAAGTGACAATTTGAATGCGATGTTCTGTGGGAAATAGAAGACAAACAGGCATGTAACAGCATGTATTGTTCTCTGTGAAACACATTACTAATTATCTGAGATTTTCTGATACCATATAATCTCTTTTCTTTTTTTCCTTCTAGATATTAAGTTTCTTATTTTTCAAAGAAGCTTGTCTGGAATCCACCCTTGATTCATGGTTTATGGAAAGATAATTTTTTTTGTGTGAGGAAAGGGTAAAGACTATAAATTGTAGAAAACTATAAAATTCAAGAAAAACTCTCAGCTTCCCAAAATTATATTGCATTTAACTTTTCATAAAAGCTGTTATTTTGTTAGTTTTGTGCAAGTTGCCCATCTCCAAATCTAATAAGTAGAAATTTTGTTTTTACAAATCTAATTTTCCTAATCTTTGAGAGGTCAATCACAGTTTTTTTCCTTAAGTAAATGCCTCTGGGATGGTCATAGTGCCTTGTAACCAACAAGTATTTGCTGACTGATTAAATGGCTGCATGGAGGTCACAAAATTAGTAGGTAGGTAGGAAGCATTTGAGGATAAATTGTAACATAAGAATGCTTAAACATAGGATTGGCATTTAGCCTTTTCATTTCTTTGGCTTAAAGAGGGGAAAAATAGATCTGAGTTCGACTCTCTGGTCTCTTAATGAACAGTCATAGAGATTTGGAGATTAGTTCTGCCATTGTGCAGATAAGGGGCCTCAGGCACTTAACTATCCACATCAGGGTTTATTGTTTCTGCAATATCATGCCTTATTGCTTAATTATATTCATGGATCTCTATGGGTGTGATGGGAACCAGCTGTTTTTCCTCTGTGCTGAACAGAGAACAAAAGGAAATGGTATTATGCTGCAGTGTGTAGGGTTTAAGTGAGACAGACGAATTTTTTCCCTCTTGTCATCCTGGTCAAAGCTGTAGATCCCTACTAATACAATGATTGGTCTCAGGATGATATTCCTTTTATAATCTCTCCAGACGCTTCTCTCCAATAACTGGTCTAGAGCTAAGAATAATTCTGAACTGAGTGTTTGGAAATCTAAATGAATTTGCACAGCAGATAGTGGAAAGAATGCTACTTAGAATTTGGAAGACCTGAATTCAAAATCTGCCTTTTGCACTTACTAGGTATAAAAACATGGACAGATCACTCAACACTGCTCAAGCCCCCGCTTCCTTATTTTGCAAATGGAATTGGTAATAATACCATTGATACGTGCTTTGCAAGCTGGTAGTGAGACTAAGATGAATTATTTTATGTTAAGTGTTTTGCAAACTTTGAAACGCCAGATAAATGTCAGTTATTATTCTTATTGCTGAAAGATCTTAGAGGGCAGTGACTAAACTTTTTTCATTTGTTCTCTTGAGTCCTACCCAGAAAGAAACTATATGTGATTAGGTACTTAATAAGTGCAATTTGGGAATGATGATGGCCATGTCTCTTCATCCTGATCTAAATCTTGCGACTGGACCAGTGAGGCTGGTGACTTTGCACAACCAGCACTCACTTAAATCCAATTCATTTGCATGTCATGGCATCACCTTCTGATATTATAGTCCTCTTCAAGAAAGAAGGACAAAACAACATCATACCCACTAATATATTTATTTAAGTTTATTTAGCATATCTAGATGCTGCAAAAGACAGTGTGGCAGTGTGAGTGGAGAGCCTCCTTTGGAGGCAAAAAAGATCTGGGTTCCAGTACCTACTCTAACCTAATCTAGCCATATGACTCTAGATTAATCATTTAACTTCTCAGTGTCTTAGGTCAAGAAAAGTTGTCAATCTGCATTGCTAAAAGAAGTTTGTCACTGAGATTTCCCCAGACTGATGAAATATCAGGTTTCTCTCCCAATCCCTCTCCCCTAAAAAGGTTATATTTAAAGTTTCTGTAAAACCTGACAAATACTGGACCATGTTGTGGTTGGCTAATTAAGCAGTTATCTGAAAGTGATGCTTTGTCCCCAGAGTGCCTTTCAAAGTGCCTTGTACACAGTAGATATTCAATAAATATTTGCCAGTGATTTTGCTTTAGGTAAGTAACTTAAAAAAGAATAACTTTTTATTATCAAAGCATATGTAAAGATAATTTTCAACATTCAGGTTTGCAAAACTGTGTTCCAAATTTTTCTCCCTCTCTCTCTACCTCCTACCTCCCCTAGACAACAAGTAATCCAATATATGATAGATATGTGCAGTTCTTCTATACATATTTTAACAAAACCATACTGTACAAGAAAAATCAGGTCAAAAAGGAAAAAAAAGAGAAAGAAGACATAAAGCAAGCAAACAACAACAAAAATGTGAAAATAATATGTTGTGATCTACAATCAGTTTCCACAGTTCTCTTTCTGGATGTGACTCTTTCTCTCCATCATAAATCTGTTGGAATTGGTCTCTACAGTTACTTCAAATGGAATTTTTCTTTGTATCTCTTGCTGCTGGACTTTGTTGGCAACATATAGAAGTGCTGATGATTTTTGTGGGTTTATTTTATATCCTGCACCTTTGCTAAAGTTGTTAATTGCTTCTAGTTGTGTTTTAGTTGGTTCTCCAAGTATACCATCATATCATCTGCAAAGAGTGTTAATTTTGTTTCCTCATTATCTACTATACTTCCTTCAATTTCTTTTTCTTCTCTTATTGCGAATGCTAATATTTCTAATACAATATTGAATAGTAATGGTGATAGTGGGCAACCTTGTTTCACCCCTGATCTTATTAGGAATACTTCTAATTATTTCCTATTACATTTGATGCTTATTGATGGTTTTAGATAGATGCTATGTATAATTTTAAGGAAAACTCCATTTATTCCTATGCTCTCCAGTGTTTTAAAATTTATTTTTCTAATTATTAAAACTGATTAACTTTTTAACTGTGTGGGCTAAGACTTGTTGACTGGCTGAAGCACTTTCAAGTTGGGCCCATCTCTGCAAAGCAATTGTAATAGCTATTATTTATTTCTTAAGGTTTTTTTTTTTTTTTTGGCAGAAGGCATTTGGGATTAATTGATTTAATTAATTTACCCAAGGGTAAATCTATATAAGAGCTATATAATTCACATACTTTAAATGGGTTATTGTTACATATTTCTCATAACAACTCTAAGAGGTTGTTTTGCCCAAAGCCACAAAAAGAAGGATTAGAACTCACATTTTTAGAGTCAGAGCACCCTTTTCAATGTATCACACTGCCTCCTCAGGCCATATACCTCAGCTAGTGTTGTCCCTCTTTTAGAGCTTCTCTTCTTCAAAATCCAGAGTTCTTGAGAGGAAAGACAATTATCAATAACTAGCTCAAAATGATCAATAATTCAGGTAAAATACTTTGTTTTGAAATTCTAATTGTTAGAAATACACCCTTGACACTGAAAATCAGATATTGAGAAAAATTTATTCAAGGAAAATCTTAAGGACTTGTCTTAATATTTCTGGCCAAAAGCAGGGTTCCACTCCTTTTCAGGAAGAGGGAGCACTGAGTACAAAAGTGGAAGAACCTTTATACTTGTTAGTGTGGTGTAGCCCCTCCCTTCAGAGATGGGATTGGTCCGTTTCTTCTGGGTTACAGTCTTTCTGATATGCTCACTACATGTTTCCCCTTTATATATATATATATATATATATATATATGTAAAACATGTTTTCCCCTTCATCCTATGTTCAAAAATTGCCAAAAACTCTTCCTACCGGGTATGTTGTTTAATATTCAATTAGCCTATTATGCAGGCACAGTAGTGATTTGGTCAAGTCCTGTCATTGATTAGTTTGGGCTGGATGGGCAATTATCTTAAGTTTGTGATTTTCTCAAAATCACAAGACTCTTTCTGATTGACTGAATCCACCTGTGCCTTCCTAGCTCCTCAATTCCTTGTTTGCTCAAGGCTTCTGTTGATCACTTAATTGTTCTGTGAATCCAAACCTTCCTTAACCTCTCATATTCTGAAAACCTCTTGGTCAGTAGATACCCACTATCCAACACTACCTCAAAGCTTGTAACACTGTGGAAACCGAACTTTTCAGCATTTCTCACACAAGTGCTTAATTTTTTAAAAAATGTTTGAATTTTCCAGATTTTTAGTCCTCCAAACTCTGTCTCTGTCCTTTTGTCTCTCTCTCTCCATCCTTTCCTCCCTCCTTTTCTCTCTCTCCCTTCCTTTCTCCTTCCCTTCTTTTTTCCCTTCTACCTTTCCTTCCTCCCTCTTCCCCTCCTCCCTCCCTCCTTGCTTCCCTCTTTCTCCCCTCCCTCCCTCTTTCCCTCTTTCCTCCCCTCCCTCCCTCCCTCTCTCCTTTCCTTCCTTCCTTCTTCTCTCCTTTCCTTCCTTCCTTCCTTCCTTCCTTCCTTCCTTCCTTCCTTCCTTCCTTCCTTCCTTCCTTCCTCCTTCCTTCCTTCCTTCCTTCCTTCCTTCTTCCTTCCTTCTCTCCTTCCTTCCTTCCTTCCTTCTTTCCTTCCTTCTTCCTTCCTTCCTTCTTTCCTTCCTTCTTTCCTTCCTTCCTTCTTTCCTTCCTTCTTTCCTTCCTTCCTTCCTTCTCTCCTTCTTTCCTTTCTTCCTTCCTTCCTTCTCTCCTTCCTTCCTTCCTTCTTTCCTTCCTTCCTTCCTTCTTTCCTTCCTTTCTTCTTTCCTTCCTTCCTCCTTTTTTCCCTCCCTCCCATCTTCCCTTCCTCTCTCTTTCTCAAGAAGGTTCTACTTCAGAAATTTAATACTATAAATGTCTAGTTGTATTTTCTTTCAGATCATTTATTTTAAACTAAGACAATAAAATTTCTTAGAAAGAGAATTCATGAATGTAGATAAGTAATACCTTTATAAGAAATGTGTTAATGATGGCCTTTTAAAGCAAGAGATTTGCTTTTCCCTAGGCAGTCACTAAAGTTGATCCCAGATGCAAGCTGTTCAAAATGTTTGCCTTGAAGTTCTAAAAAGTGAATCACAGAGAAGTATCTAAATGTGTATTAAATATTTACTTTCAAATCAGTATGTATTCCCACTGATCCATTGAGGTCAAGGGCAATTTTTCAAAGGGCTGATACTTGTCTAGAGCTAATTAAAATGAATATGTATATAGAAACACACAAAAATGTTTTATGAGTTTCAGTGTGCTCCTGGGTTTAATTATGTTGGTTCATTCTATTTCTTACCCTTGAAAATAGAAAAAGAAAAGGTTGATGCCTTGTTTATCATTGCCAAGTTACATTTTCCAGTAAAGATCCACATTAGTGTTTTGTTTCCTCCAGCCCCAGGAGCTGGCCAAGGACATACTTGGCCTTTTGAGAGCTTTCCATTCTGGGACTTGGTTTGCCACCAGGCATGTTTACCATGATAAGAGACAGAAGATGAATATTTTATAAAAAAGAAATTTGGGAATTTATAAAAAGAAAGTTGAAAAGGAAGTTAGAAATTCTTTAGTACAGCCCTCTCATTTTGTTGATAAGGAAACTAAGGTCTATAAAGGTTAAATGTCTTGCCCAAAATCACATAGTTAGCAAATGGTAAAGGTGATAATTAAACTAAGTCCCCTAACTCCAAATACAGCTCTCCATGTTCTCCATGCTTCTATGAAGGAAAGGAGGGAGGAAAGAAGGAAGGGAGAGAGGGAGGAAGGGAGGAGAGAAAAGGGGGAAAGAGGGAGGGAGGGGGGAAAAGAAGAAAGGAGGGAGGGAGGACGGGAAGAGGAAGGGAGGAAAGATAGAAGGGAAAGAAGGGAAGGAGAAAGGAAAGGAGAAAGAAAATGGGTTTGAATCTAAGATGATAAAGAGAAAAATTGGATTCAAAGCAATGTGTCATCTCTTCTCCTTCAAAATTGTAGGAAATGTACCAAACAAAGTAAAAGAACTATCACACTTTAAGAATGAAAAGAAATTGATAATTTTGATAAGAAATTTTGATGCATTTAGAAAATTAAATTTAAAAACAAAAATAAAGACTGAAGTATTGGTCCCATACTCTTCCCATTCCTATCTCTAACCTCTCTTGCGCATTTTGTTCAGTTGGAACTACAGCAAGTATGGAGTCAGAGAAAGCTTGAACCTAACTGAAGGGAGCAGTAGAATCATCACTAAACATCTTTACCAAGCACACTAAAGTTAGTTACAATTTTTCTACCCATTGTTTCTCATTGACAACCGCTACCTAAGGCCCAAAGGAAGGATACCTTATCATGAGCTTTTGGATTAGATTGGTCACTACAGTGACTAATGGGTCAAAAGCTCATTCATGATTTTAGCAAAGTATTTTTATTTAAGTGTAATGATCTATCATTTTTAGGATTTCTTTTTTATGCTTTTTGTGTTTTTAATTTTTTTTAGTTATGTGCTCAATTCATTCATCATTTATTTGTTTAAAACATAAACAAACTAAATGATTAATTAATTTGATTTCCTCTTCCCACTCCAAAAGACAGAACAAGAAAGAATGAATTGCACAAATAAAAAAAGAAGAAAGGAAAATTCACAATAAATGGATAGAAAAAGTTATTTCAAAGTAGGAGGCACCATAATGAACAGAGTTCTGGGTCTGGAGTCAAGAAGATTCATTTTCATGAGTTCAAATCTGGTCTCAGATGCTTCCTTGCAGTGTGACCCTGTGCTAGTCACTTAAGCTTGTTTGACTCAATTTCCTTATCTATAAAAAGAGCTGGAGAAGGAAATTGCAAACCATTTCAATATCTTTGCAATGAAAAATACAGATAGAAATATGAATATTCAGGTATGACTGAAATGTGTGAACAATTATATTCAATGACATATCAACAAAACTGAAAATTTAAAAGTAGATGAAAAATAAACCAATAAACAAATAAAAACTTAGAGTAATAGAATGAGAATTAAAGATTCTATATAATTAAATCTTAGAAAGAAACATTGTTAGCCACAAATAAAGCCTCAAAGAATGAAACTGGACCAGATAAAATTACAAACGAATTCTATCAAACATTTAAAGAACAAAAATGTTGCATTAACCACTTGCAAAATTAGATAATGAAGGCAGCTCATCAAAAATTTCCTATGAGAAAAATATAATCCAAATACCCAAATCATGAGAAATAAAACAAATAAAATATAAACCAATATTAATCATTAATACTGATACAAAAATTATTAATAAAATATTAACAAAGAAGCGATATTAACATTCAAAATTATTTATGAGTTATATTTATATCTGAAATGCAGATATAATCCAATGGTAGGAAAGCTATAAACAAAACAAATCACCTTAATAATATAATAAAATCACATGATTGTATCAGTAGATGAAAAAACTCAAGAAAAAACAATACTAATTTATATTTTTAAAATTCAAAAAAATAGAGGGGAAAATCACTTCTTAGTATATTCAAAAGTACATATCTAAAACAAAGAACCAATATTATTTGTAATGGAAAAGTGCTAGAAACTTTTTCAGTTAGACCTGAGTTCTCCACTATTACCTGATATAATGTGAGAAATGTTAGTTATAACCAAAGAGATTATGTGAATGAGTATAGATAAATAGGAGGTAAAATTGTCTTTATTTGAAGGTGATAGATAACTTACTTTAAGAACCTCAGAAAACAGGTTAATTATATGAATTAATAGCATCACTAAACTAATATACTAAGTCTTTGTGTGACCTCAGGCAAGTCACTTATTTCTCCTGAAACTCAATTTCTTCATCTGTAAAATGGAAATAAAAATAGGATCTACCTTATAGATTTGTTTTAAAAGCCAATGAGATAATTTTATTTAAGCACTTTATAAAACCTCAATCTCCAGTTTCATAAAAATATGAATTCTTAGTATCATACAAACATAATTCAAATGTTAATTACAAAAAAGAAATCAAATAATTGGAAGGACATTGATCATTCACTCTCTTTTTGTTGCTCTTAATGCCTGCTGGCAGTTTCTGATTTTCTATCTGTTATTTTGAGGGAAACTAGGTCCCTCTAAGATGTTATTCAAACATGTAGTTATTGGGGAAAATATATTAAGTGAGGGTTTATAGTAAAAATGGTGTTCCATTGTTAATCTGTGCACATTAAGGCAACTATATAAATTTAAGTAACTTTTATTCTTGAAATACATATATAGTTCAATGGTAAGAAAATTACAAACAAAATTTTAATGCAGTGGTTAGAATATTGGGCCTGGAGTTAGAAGAGCAGAAGTTGAATTTGATCTCAGATGCTTATTAGTTGTGGGGGCCCTGAGCAGATCATTTAACTGAATTGCCCCCAGTTCTACATCTACTAAATGGGGATAATAACAATACT
Organism: Antechinus flavipes; assembly: GCF_016432865.1. NCBI lineage: Eukaryota > Metazoa > Chordata > Mammalia > Dasyuromorphia > Dasyuridae > Antechinus > Antechinus flavipes. The sequence continues at coordinate 548,154,800 of NC_067399.1, forward strand.
TGATGTTTTTAAACTCAGTGCATCTTGGCAGATAGCAAGTACTATCTAAATGTTAGCTGTGGGGGCCACTAGATATAGCAGGGGTCCTGAAGGGAGGATGGACTTGAGTTCAAATCTGGCTTCAGATATTTAATACATACTAGCTGTATGACTTTGGACAAGTCACTTAATCCTAATTGCTTCACAAAAAACAAACAAATTACAATAATAAATGTTAGCTGTTATTATTATTATTAACTAGTTATTATTATAGACATTCAAGCTCTGACACCTTAGAAATCATCTAGTCCAAATCTTTCATTTTACACCAAATAAATAAATGAACAAATAAGCTAAGGGCTGAAGAGGTAAAAACAATCACCCAAGTTCACGTAGTATCTGAGGCCAGTTTTGAACTCAGATCTTCCTAACTCCAGACTCAGTGCTCTATCAACTATACCACCTAACTGCCCAGTGAATGGGTAGTAATGACTTGCACCCTGTCCCATCACCTACCTACATCTATTCAATAGGAATGACCACCATTCTGTTTCAGGCTCAGCCCCTCCTTCCCCCTTGGCTGCTGAGGTTGTACTGGACATGGCTCAATGGTTACTTAGTCCTAGTTTACAGGATTCTTAAAAACGGGCAGAAATGAGAATGAGAAAGTACCAAAACAGAGAGTAAAGAGAAAGAAAAGTGGTGGGTGCCATTTAAACCCCATTGAGCTGAGTTCTATTCCCTGTTCCTTTAATTTAATTCTGGGTGAATCATACTCACTGACATAAATCAGGTATCAAGGGAAAGGCCTATTTTTTGTGGAGGAAGGAGAAGGGAATACTTATTTATTAAGTACCTACAATGTGCCCAGGCACTGGGCTAGACATTTTGTAAATAGTATTTCATTTGGAATACTATTTATACACATTATTTAATTTGAAATATTTATGCATATTTCACTTGAAATATTATTTGTACATAATATTTCATTTGAATTAGTATTATAAAGTATAAGTAAAATAGGGAAAATGTGCCTGTGATTCAATAGGATCATAGGCCAATAGATTAATAGGACTTCAAAAGGCCATTGAGTTCTATCTTTTTTCATTTTACACATGAGATAACTGTGGTCCAGGGGGATTAAGTGATTTACCTAAGTATGATATATAGTAATATGTATTGTATAGTATAATATAATATAGTAATATATAGTGAGCATAAGTAAGCATTGGAAGTGGGATTTGAACTTAGGTCTTCTGACTTCAGAGAGCCATACTTCTTTTCACTATACTAACTATTGCAAAAAACAAACACCCAACATACTTTGTAAAAGCTGTTATGTGATAAATGGTTTTACTTGTAGAAATTCAAGTCCATTTTCATTTCCTGGCAGGCATGAAATAATGCTCCATAGGAAGGAAATATTACTTAAGAATAAATGCTTCACTTTCCCTCAAGCATAAACAGGATTCCTATTTTTGAAAATTGTTCTTTAGCTTATATATGTACCTATGTGTGTGTATTTTTGTTTAGTTATATCCTTCTATAGTCATGACTTTTTTATATCTAGTTTATAACTCAAATCTATAAAGATTAAAGATAAAAAGTACTTTGCTTGACCACCTTATGAAATTAATAGGATAATTATTGCTATTTCCATTTCACAAATGGTAAAACAGAGGTATAAAAAAGTGTTAACTTGGTTTATTTCACAAGCTAATAAAAGATGGACAGGATTCTAGTCCAGAATCTGTATCTTCTCCTTTCTAGTTCAATATTCCTTCTCTTATGCTATGCTGCCTCTCCAGATACATATAGGTCACATATACAAACAAACATACATATTTGTGTGTGTGTGTGTGTGTGTGTGTGTGTGTGTGTGTGTGTGTATAAAACCCTTGCATGGTTGAAGTATTTCCTCAGAATGAAAACTAGCTTTTTCTTCATCTTTAGCATTCTCTATTTTTTTTCTCTATTTATATTCTGTGACTTCCTCTCCTTTGCAAGAATGAGACTATTTTGGCTCTGGATTTTCATTCTCTTATTTGTTTGGTGTTTGGGTTACCAGGAGAGGCTCAAGTTTGAACTTCTTAAATAAACTTGTTTTTAACTTAAATTGACTTTTTGGCTGCTCTTTTTCTAGCATCTCACCATGGAAAATGGTACAAATTCATTTAATTAAAGTTTGTACCTTAGTTGAAGATAGTGTCTAAATTGAAGTACATGTACCAGAAATGGTATATGAAACAATCCATAGGAATTACTTACTATAACTGAGGGAATATCACTAAACCTGGTTTTTTTTTCTCACTAATTTAAGGGAAGTAAGAATACCTTCAGAATATACCCCATAAGATGGTTCAAAGGATAAAGGAGATCATGATCATGAATATCAAATGTTTTTAGAACTCAAATGAAAAAAAGGGAGCTACATAGCTAATAAAAAATAAATACATATATTATATAAAATACAGATATATTTGTGTGTATGTGTATGTAACCAAAATATGTAAGCAAGAATAGTATGCCTTGACTGGACTTTTTGCCAACTAATAATCATAGTTGACTCCCCCTAGCTGTATCAGATTCAAGATGCTTTTTATGCATTTCCTTTTAATAGTTAATCAATCAAAAACATTTATTATGAGCCTACTATGTGTCAGGTAATATACTAAGCACTGAAGATACAAAAAAGATGTGATAGTCCCTGCCCTCAAGGAGCTTACTATCTAATGGAATATTATACAATCTAGCCAGTAAACACAATCTCTCAAAGCAAAGGCATATACATAGATGGCATTGCAAGACCAACATTCCTTCCATAAATCTTGAGCTATTCTCCCATGTCTAGACAAGGTATCAGTGGGAAAAGTAGGTATATAATTAGAATATACTAGTAAAAAAGCACACATTTAGGGAATACAGGTAACCAATGCAAATCACTCAGTTTCCACAGGGCCCTGTGATCCTTTTCCTTTTTATGTTATCTTCCAGCTATTCTCCCTAGGCACAAAGTTTCTACTACTCAGATAATGATTTGGGTTCTCTAGTCTGGTCTTTTCCCAGCTCAGCTTCCAGGAATGGTTCTCTTCTCAACTCACAAAAGTCATCTCTCAGAACTCTCAGAACTCTAGAAGTTTAGTTCTAGCCTAAACTTAGGCACTCACAATGCTTGGAATTGTCATCTGCCTCAACTCCTTCCTTAGAGAAAGTCTCACTTTTTAAAAAGTTTTTTCAATATTATTTTTTTTTATTTTTACAAATACAGGTAAAGATAGTTTTCAACATTTATTTTTATAAGACTTCGTGCTTCATTTTTTCTCCCTTCCTTAACTCCTCCCTCTCCACGACCATGAGCAATCTAATTTAAGTTAAACGTGCAATTCTTTTAAATATATTTCTATATTTATCATGTTGTATAAGAAAAATCAGACCAAAAGGGAAAAAAAAGAGAAAGAAAAAGCAAACCAACCAACCAAAAAAAAAGTGAAAATACTTATACTTTGATTCACACTCATCCTCTCCCTGGATGAAGGTAGCTCTTTCCGTAACAAATCTATTGGAATTGACTTGAATCACCTCAGTGTAGAAAAGAGCCATATCTATCACAGTTGATCATCATAAAATCTTATTGTTGCCTTGTATAATGATCTCCTGATTCTGCTCATTTCACTTAGCATCAGTTCATGTAAGTCTCCCCAGGCCTTTCTAAAATCACCCTGCTGATCACTTCTTACAGAACAATAATATTCCATAATATTCATATACCATTACTTATCTACTTCCCAACTGATGGGCATCCACTCTGTTTCCAGTTCCTTGTCACCCCAAAAAGAGCTGCTATGATCTCTTTGGGATACAGACCCAGTAGTGGAGAGGGTCTTACTTTTAAAGCACCACTAGGATCATGATGAACATTCTTTGGCCAGCCCCTGTTAAATTGTCCTCTGGTTCTACCCATTTGAGCCAAGAACTTTTTCATGTCTTCAAAGGGACAACAAAGTATAAGACCTTCTTTATACTTTTTTTGAGACCTAAACTCTGTTATCTTCTTCTTATCTTGCTATTTTTAACTGGGCTGGGGAAGGGGGAGTTGATCAGCTCTCACCTCCTACAGTACAAGCATATAGCTATGTGCATTGCCTTGACTCAGTATTGTTATTCTTGATTTAAAAAAAAGTTCTTGTGTTACATGACCTCAGTCTGATAATAGTTTTTTGGTGGCACACTTTCAATAGGTGACCCAAAGCAGCTATAGTCAGGAGTAAATAATAGGGGAATGGTGGGCTCCCCAGAAAAAGTTCCAGATTAATCCTCAGTCAGAGGGAAATGATTTACATACATCACCAAATGAATCACAACCCCTGCTTTCCTGAGAGCTTGAGGGGGGAGGAGAGTGTAATAATATGAAGCACGAGGTAGTCTCTGACTTCAAGAACAGTGATAAAAAAGGTTGAAAAATACTAAGAAGGATGACTTGAAGTAAAGAAGAACCCTTTCCTATCCGATCTAATAAACATTTACCAAATGCCTACTGTTTGTAGAGCTGTGTGCCTTAGCTCTGGGGGTACAATGAATTTAAAGAAAGACTGTTTTTATTCTCAAGGAGCTTACAATCAATAAAAGAAGTCAACATACAAAAGGAGGCAGGAAAGGGGAGGGAAATTGCATAGCTGGGTGAGGTAAGGGAGTTATGGGATGGGAGGCTGTCTACTTTTAATGAGTTAAAACTGGCACAGCATTGCAGTGAAGTGAAAGTTTACTTTCTGCTCTCAACAAAGGAAGGCTTTAGGGAGAATTTGGTGCTCCACCCTCTAGCCTCCCAAGAAGAGGGGAGAAGAAGCTGAGAGAGGATGTTGCCAGTCAAAGCTTGAATTAGCAATATGGTAGAGATGAGAATCAAAGCGTTTTTCCAGGAAGAGCCACCTTATTCTTTGAAGCTGAAACACTGCAGAGCAGCAGATTGTTGCTTGTCCTTCATTCTCAAAAAGGACCATGACATCAGGGAAGGGATGTCAGGACATGCAAGTGAATTGGATTTAAGTGAGAGAGGGCTGGGCAAAGTCACCAGCCTCACTTTCTCCTCCAGAGTCCTCTAAGTCCAGTGGCCAGATATAGATCGGGATGATTGGTACACAATACTTACTTCATTCTATTCAGTTTGGAAGGCATATTTTGACTTTGATGCTTTATTAAAATGCAGGCTATACTCCCTAGCCAGAAGGGGCAATGCTTCTCTTTGGTATTACAGAGATTGTTGTTGTTCAGTCTTACCTGATTCTTCATTTGGACCATACTGTTCATGGAGTTTTCTTGGCAAAAATACTCGTGATTTACCATTTCCTTCTTCAGTGGATTAAGGCAAATGAAAGTTAATTGACTTGCCCAGGGTCCCAAGCTAGTAAGTGTCTGAGGCCGATTTGAACTCGAGTCTCTCAACTCCAGTCTAGGGCTCTTTCCAATGAAGGTACCTAGTTGCTTTTCCAGAGATACAGAAAAAACTAAAAGCGCTGTCTCCCCACATCCCATATTTGTAAAGGACATATGTTTGGGAAATGGCCCTTCTCAGTACTCTGTGCTGGTTCGATCTTTTGGTGTATACAGAGAATTGTGGGAAAGATTAGGGGGTGGAGGAAGACAAGCCAGGGTCACTTTGGCAGTAGAGGAAGAGAAGGAAGGTCCTGCATCCATCCTGTTCACTTCTACCACTAAAGACCAAGAATAAAGACCAAGGGCTTTTGCTTATCCTGACCTTGGCTGATTCTAAGGTATCCTGGGTGTTAACTTGGTCTTCACATTTGGTGTCCAACGTGTGAACCAAGGACCCTAATTTCACTGAAAAGTCCCTGATGACCAGGAAATGGGTGAGTATTTTAATAGACAAACAGGGAACTTACTTTGTTAAGAGCTAAACTAGTAACCTTTTCTAGGTGAAATGGGGCAAATGTTAGGAAAAGATTCTCCCCCAGACCCAGCCTCACACCCACACCCACCCACACCCTGAGGGAGTGCTATAGAAAGCATGCTTAAGTGGATCAAGGGACAAGGCTTAATTTTAACTTGGTTGCAGATCGCTAGACTCTCAGGTACATAAGAATGTATGTCCCCTTCGTTCTTAAAGGAAGAAGAAATAGGGCCAGATAATGGGAAGCTGGTAGGAGATCAACTATGTGAATACTACAATGATAGAGGTCCTGGTTCAATTTCCAAGGAGACATTCTATACATACAACATAATACAATTGGCCTTAAGGAATCCTGCAAGTTATAGAAAAAAGAAAAATTCTAAGAACAGCCAGATGAGGAAGTGTGAGGAAAAAGAGGAAGACAAAGGACAGATTAATGGTGATATCACCAGAGGGCATGAGGAATTAAATGAGATGAAGGGTATGGTGATTCTCACTTTCACAAGGCAGCTTCAACCCCGCCTAAACCGGAACTGGTTCTTGATCCTCCCCCATCAACTCCACCTTTGGGATGGAGGGAGGAGGAGTAGTGGGAGGGGCAGTGACACCATCAGCACCTCCCCCTCAGCAATCATCCCCTCCTATGAGTAGATTGCAAAATGCAATACAAAATGTAGCCACAGAAAAAGGGCAGGATTTAGCTGATTTGAAAATAGGAATGTATCCTGTGATTCAACAGTTTAACTCTTCAAGTCAAGAAGGTATAAAATACGCTGCTTTTGGCCTAGAAATCCTCAAAGACCTGAAAAAGGCTTGCACTCTTTATGGGGCTACATCAGCTTATGTTAAGATGCTATTATGGAATTTGGCTTATGAAATCTTAACCCCTAGTGACTAGAAATCTATAGCAAAGACATGCTTAGAATCTGGACAAAACTTGTTGTGGCTTTCTGAATACAGTGAGCTCTATAGGATACAAGCCCAATGAAATAGTCATAGTGGAGTTAATCCTCCAATCACCTGTGACCAACTGACAGGGGTAGGTTCTTATGCAGACATTTCAGTACGGATTAATTACTCTATAGCAGCATATGAGCAAATTGCTGCTACTGCTATCAAAGCATGGGCTTCTCTCCCCAGTAAAAACAACAAGGGTGGGACCTTCACAAAAATAACACAAGGGCCAAATGAACCCTTTGCTGACTTTGTGGGACGTTTGCAGACAGCTGTCATACAAACTAATGGTGAAAATGCAGCAACAGATATGATAAGGCAACTTGCTAAGGAAGATGCTAATGAGGTTTGTAGAAGAATTATACTAGGATTGCACAAGGATGCTCCTTTAGAGGAGATAATAAGACGCTGTGCCACAGTGGGCACAAATGCCTTTTATAGCCAGGCTATGATGCAGACTTCCCAAGATCCCAACATGGGGAGACAGGGTTCCTTTTGGCAAGGGACTTCCAGGGATACTTGTTAATGCTTTCAATGTGGTAAAGTAGGGCATCTGAAAGCTCAATGTTGGCATAGAGACAGAATTAGAAAACAGGGTGGGAGAACAAGACCCAATACCCCATGTCCAAAATGCAACAGAGGCTTCCATTGGGCATCAGAGTGTAGACTGATTCAGGGAAATGGGATGAGGGGCAGGCAAAAAATACTTGGGGCATGATGGCAGCTGATGCTACACCCAGAGAGTGCCTAGAAGTTCAATACCAACACATGACCAATCAGTCAGGAAGCAATTTGATGGGAGAAAAGGATTACACAACCAATCAGCCAGGAAACAACCTGATGGGAAAGGGATTCTAATTGGGAAGAATAGAATTGTATGCAGCTGGGACAACTGAGATACTCCCTGGAGAGATGAAATCTGTTTCTCTCCAGCCTATGGATCCCTTGCCTCCAGGCACAGTAGGCTTGACCATTTCACCTCCTGAGAGTATGTACAAAACAGTGTCCATACATGCACTGCTGTGGGAAACTGGGAAATGTGTAGATAATATCCCAGTCACTAATACAGGTAGACAATGTGTGACTTATCACCCAGGAGAAGTAGTAGCATCAGGTTTACTGATACAGACTCCTAATAAGCAATCTGTTGTTAGTCACCCAGATTCTGACTCCAAGCAACAAAATCAAGAAATATTCTGGATAGCAGCTGTGACAGCTGACTGACCCATGCTCACTATCTATATAAAATGGCATACTATTAGAAGGATTGGTAAACACTGGTGCAGATCATACAGATTAGAGGTGCCAACTGGCCCAGCCATTAAGGCAGACACCTACATGTCTGGCGTATGGGGATCAATAGCAGCTGAAGTTAGTGCTGCCCCTTTGAGATAGACATTTGGAGGTGAAACAGGAGTTTTTACTCATTTTATAGTTGAAAACATCCCCATCAATCTATAGGGAAGAGACATTTTACAACAATTAGGATTAAAAATGAGTACTTTGGTGCTGTTGAAGCCCTGCCAACACTTCCACCTGTTCCTATCCAATAGAAAACTGATACACCAGTGTGGATAGAACAGTGGCCCTTAGGTAGTGATAAAATTCAGGCCTTATTAGATATAGTACAGGAGCAACTTGACCAAGGACACTTACAACCTTCTTTAAGTCCTTGGAATTCCCCAGTATTTGTTGTAAAAAAAGAAATCTGGAAAATGGAGACTGTTGACTGATTTAAGAAAAGTAAATGAACAGATGAAAACTATGGGAACTCTTCAGCCTGGACTTCCATCTCCTACTCAATTACCTAGAGAATGACCTCTTTGGGCTATAGACAGTAAGGATTTTTTCTATTCTATCCTTCTAGATAAGGAGGATATGAAAAGATTTGCCTTTTCAGATGGGTGTCAATGAGCCATATTCACCTGGTTCATCAGAGAGAGAGATGGAGCAAACCCTTGAAACAGGAGAAGACTCAAGAAACATTGGATGGTTCCATCGCTGACTCTGCCCACCACTGAAAGAGCCTGGCAGTTATGGTGTTTGAATCATGGACATCAAAAAATTGTTGAACTCAAAACCCTCAGGAATTATTGGATTCTCTGAGACATGATAAGACTGTTGTAGGACTTGAAAACCCTCAGGAATCATTGGATTCTCTGAGACATGATAAGAATGTTGTAGGACTTGAAAACCCTCAGGAATCATTGGATTCTCTGAGACATGATAAGAATGTTGTAGGACTTGAAAACCCTCAGGAATCATTGGATTTTCTGAGAAATGATAAGACTGTTGCAGGACTTCAAAATCTGCAAGAATCATTGGATTCCCTAACACAGAAAAAGACTGTTGCAGGACTTCAAAAACTTGCAGGGATGATTGGATTCCCTGACATGTGAAGCAATGGACAATAGATTGGTTTTGGGTTATCTCTTGGCTGCTGAAGAAGGTGTATGTGTGACTGTTGTTTACAACTCTCCTTCTAGGACTTCTGGAAATCTTTTACAATACCATGTTGATTTATATTGTTTGTTATATCACTACTTGCGTGTACAATTCATGTTTGTTACACCACATTGAGCCTGCACTGGTTGTGGGGAGAGTCACCACTAATAGCCTGTGCGTTATTGCTATGTGCTTATGTAATACCTCCCATGCTAATGGATTTGTACATACCTGTTTCTAAGAAGACTCTTCAGTCCAGAAACACACTAACAATCCCCACTTCCCTTTGCTTTTCATCTCCCTTCCTGAGAAGTCGGGGGGGGGGGGAGAGGAGGGGAACGAGAAGGAGAGAGGAGGGGAGGGGTGATCACCTGTGTTTTAAAACAAAAGAAAGCAGGAGATGTAAAGGGCTGAAAATCTTGGGTTGATGCACTGAGGTCGAACAACCAAGCCCTTAAGGCTAACTACTGATTGGACAATACTCTATTAGCATATGCTTGGAAAATAGCCCTTCCCACTATTCTGTGCTGATTCAATCTTTTGGTGTATACAGAGAATTGTGGGAAGGATTAGGGGGTGGAGTAAGACAAACTGAGGTCACTTTGGTGGTAGAGAAAGAGAAGGAACATCCTATGTCTATCCCGTTCACTTCTAGCCCTAAAGATCAAGAATAAAGACCAAGGACTATTGCTTATCCTGATTCCAGCTGATTCTAAGTTATCCAGGGTGCTCATTCAGTCTTCACACATACTCATTCATATAAACCATCCAACAATACATCCCTCACCCTGGAGCAACAGTGCTTGGAATTCCAATCGTGATTCATTCCTTTAGATTTGAAAGCAATATTTTATCATTAAGTTGTTGTTCATTTATTTTTAGTCATGCCTGACTTTGTGATTCCATGACCCCATTTGGGATTTTCTCATCAAAAATAATGGAGTAGTTTGCCATTTCCTTCTACAGCATACATATATAATATAAGGAAACTGAGGCAAAGAAGGTGAAATGACTTGCTCACAGTCTTATACCTAGTAAGGGTCTGAGGTCATATTTGAACTCAAAGAAATGAGTTTGTTTGTTTTTTCCTTCAGGCTCAGTATTTATTCACTGGGTCCTCGGGCTGCCTTTTTGTCATTAAGTATACTGTTTAAAAATGCACCGAAGTGTAGCTCCATCTCTTCCACCCCAAACAAATACTTGTCACTTGAAGAGAATTAGCAGCAATAGTTGCTGCAAGAAAGACCCTTAAGAAGAATACTTTTAGTAATAGCGAGAAGTGGGAATGAAGAGGGAACTGGCTCCCAACAAACTACTCCTTTACAATTCTACTTGACTGTGTCTCCTTTCTCTAAGGATGATGATATAGACATTTCTTCTCCATTCACCTTTTGTAGCATTAATGAATACTTATGCATTACCCCGCCACCCAAGCACTGAAAATCCATTCATCTTTCCCAGTGATGCTTACACAATGGGGTCAGTTCATATACTCAGTATACTCCCTGGAATTTCCATTAATGCTAATGGAAGTTATGCTCCATGTTAAGGAAGGAATTGGTTCCAGGGTCTCTGGCAGCAGTTGTTAATTCAAGCATTACCCTTGTGTACTTCCTTTTCATTATATTGCAAGCCTTCTTTAGACCCTTAAATTAGACTAAACAGAGTAGTTTGGAGACTGACTAATTATTTTTCTTTCTATTGTGCTTTTAAGTCTCAGTTTTGGTGGCAGGAAATATTTGTTTTAATAGACTGAAAGTGTAAGAGGAATACAAAGAAAGGAATCATTAAATAATGTGTTTGAAAAATAAATACATCATCTATGGTAATATTTGTATTCATTTCTATTCAGATAAGCATTTAAAATTCAAGAACTCAATATCTTTTAGAAATTAAAGACTAGCTATTAGGGTCATAGTTTTACACTGGCTAAGTGAAAGGTACCAATAAAACAATTCTACATGTAGGTAATATTTTGACTGAATTGAGGAGCCTGGTTTTTTATTAAAATCAATGTCAAGAAATTTTGAATATGTCACTTCTCTGCTCAAAAACGTTTCAGGGGATCTTCATTGCTTACAAGACAAAATCCAAATTCCTTAGGCTGGTATTCAGGAATATCCACAACATAATCATTAACTTTCAAATTTGATCTTTTAAACCTTTTATGCCCTAAACAAGTCTTTGGTTTTCTGAAATGAGCAATTCAAAGAAACAGAAGAAAACAATAGAATGGGAATGACAAGAAATCTCTTCAAGGAAACATTTCATGCAAAAAAATAGTCCTGATAAAGGACAAAATGGTAGGAATTTAACAGAAGAAGAAGGAGGGCAAGAATATACACTAGAAGTATATAAGAAAGATTTTAACATCACTGATAACCATTTAGTGTGGTTACTAATCTAGAGCCAGACATGCTGGAGAAGAAAGTCAAGTGGATCTTAGGAAGTATTGCTAACAATAAGGATAATAAGGATGATGGAATTCCAGTTTATCTGTTTAAAAGCCTAAACAATGATGCTGTTAAAGCGTTTCACACTCAATATGCCAGCAAATTTTGGGAAACCCAATAGTGACCACTGGATGGTAAAAGCTCAGTTTCTATCCCAGTCCTAAAGAAGGGCAATGCCAGAAAATGTTCAAATTACCAAACAATCATACTTATTTCATACTTTTGCTTAAGATTCAGTAAGCCAGGCTTCAGCAATATGTGAATTGAGAACTACCACAATATCAGACTAATTTTCAATGAGGAAGAGGAACTAATTGTCAAATGCTGACCTAACATTGTCAGCATTCACTGGATTATGGAAAAGTCAAGGGAATTCCAAAAAACATGTACTGCTTCATTGATTACACTAAAGTCTTTGATTATGTGATACAAAATGTAGACACCCTCAAAAAGATGGGAGTCCCAGATCATGTTGTTTATCTTCCGAAAAATCTGTATTTAGGGCAAGAAGTAACAGAATCAGACATGGAACAATTGATTTGTTTAAGATTGGAAAAAAAAAAGTATGACAAGGTTATATATTGTCACCTTATTTATGCAGAGTACATCTTGTGAAATGCCAGGCTAAATGAATCAAACACTAGAATTAAGTGGAGAAATAACAATTTCAGAAAAGCAGGGTATACCACTCTGATGACAGAAAGTAAAAAAGAATTAAGAAGCCTCTTGATGAGGGTGAAAGAGTAAAATGTAAACAATGACTTGAAACTTAACATAAAATCCCCAAGATCTTGGTAACTGGTTTCATCCTTTCCTGATAAATAGAGAAGAAATGGAAGCAGTGTCAATTTTACATTGTTGGGCTCAAAGATCACTGAAGACACCAAATGCAGCCATGAAATTTAAAGATACTTACTCCTAGGAAGGAAAGTTATGACAAATCTGAACAGCATACTAAAAAAAAAAAAAAAAGCAGAAGTGCTAAAAGTCTCTTTCCAACAAAAGTCCATATATTCAAATATTGAGGATAAAGCTTAAATACTTTGACTACATAATAAAAAGACAGGACTTGTCAAGAAAAATCCTGATACCATGAAAGCTTGAAGACAAAAGTAAAAGGGGACAGAAGAGGATAAGAAAGTGTTGTTGAAGCAATGAACATGCATTTGGATAGATTTTGGGAGATAGTGGACGATAGAAAGGTCTGTTGTGTCATACGTGTCCAAGGTGTCACAAAAAGTCAAACACAATTAAGTGATTAAACAACAACAACAAATTATTGTACATTCATTGATATCCAAATACTCAATGGTATTCCTACTTTTATATCTTTACTTACTTGAAACTGATAATAAGACAAAATTTTTCTCTGGAGGGATATGATTTGATTTGCATTGAATTGATATTTTCAATATAAATGCATCCATTCTTTTTTCAATAAAAAAGGCCAAATCAAAGTCAATAAAAGTGGTATTAATATGTTGAATTCATTCCAACTGACAGTGATTGCAAAGCATCAGTTATTCAATACAGCATACACAACCAAGGTAAAATTTGAGTTGGTATTTGTTGAATTTCACTGTATATAATCTGCCATCATCACTATCAGTCAGCATAGGTTTGTGACATAGATAAGTTGTGTTGTCATGCTATTTGATACCTTTAAACATGAATATAAACCTATAGTTAAACTATCTTGGTATGGGAATTAAAAGTACCATAGTGTCTATTATGTTTTTCAATGTCAATCATTTTGGTAAATTCAATATAATAAGTTGGCTGCTAAAAATGGAAATTACTTAAGGATAATCATAATTATTACTTTCAGCAATTAAATTAAATTTAAATTTTAAAAATTTTATCTTTAATTTTAAAAAGTGAAATGATGAACCTAACTAGTTTGAAGAGATAATCCAATGAATCAGACTAGCAAAGGCAATGGAAACAGTTAATGGAGACATAAACATAAAGCTGAAAGCAGAGCAAAAGAAAAGCAGAAATTTCAAAGCACTATATTTATCATTTGGCTTCACAAGTGCTGTTATTGGTGGATGGAAAGACTACTATGTTTGATTTATATGAAGAAGTAGCTGCATATTAGCATGAAACAACGAATTGAAACAAAAACTTGAATATGTACATTTAAAATATGTGATCAAAAGAAGAGATTTTTTTCAAGAAAAAATTAAATACTTTTAGTATGCAAAAGTAGACTTTTTCTTTCCAAGTCAATATGTTTCATAATTACAAATATTAACTCATTTGATCCTCCCAACAGTAACAACATAGGAAGTAAATGCTATTTTTATTTCCATTTTACAGTTGAAGAAATTGAGTCAAATAGATTGAGTGACTTTTCTGGGGTCACACAACTAATGTGTATGAGTCAGGGTCTAAATTTAGTTTTTCCTGACTTCAGGTCCAGCTCTCTAACTACTTGCTATTTGTTCATTCTTCTTTTTGACAGGGACCAATGACATCATGGAATATTGTCTTAACTAGCAAGTGAGTTGGGTTTAAATGAATCCGAGTTGCATTGAGTTGCCAATCTCATTCTCTCTTCTAGAATTATTGAAGTCCAGTGACAAGACAAAAGTCAGGATAACTGATGATGTCCTGAGATACAGCAGATGACCTTAGCATTTTTGATCTCTGACCAAATTCTAAGTGTTTCTCAGCATCTGCTTCAGGTACCTTCATGGAGATTGGAACAAAATGTTCTCACGCAACTGTTCCACCAGGAAAAGTCTTCACGTGCTTTGGGGTAGACACTCCTCTAACTCACGGAAGGCTTTGAGGTCCATCACTTACCTTCAATCTGGTTTAGCCTGTCTGCCAAGATGATTTTTTACCAGGGAGTGGTGTCCACTGTACATGCCCCAGCTTCTTGAAGTCACATATAAAAGTTAGCTGAAAAATAGACATTAAAAGTAGATGAACAGTTTTGAAAAGAGTTCAGTAACCTTCACATAAGAGGTCCTAGTCCTCCCTGAATGCCCTATATACTCCCCCCTCCATTTAACTTCATGAACAAATGACTCAAGCAATAAATCAATAAGTATTTGTTAATTGTCTACTCTTACCAGACATTGTGTTGGGCACTAAGGATGCAAATATAAAAGCAAGACTATCTCTGACTTAAAGAAAAAAGTTTGTATTCTCTCTCTATGAATAACTTTAAAATGCCATATGAATTATTAGCTATTATTGTATTCATATGTATGAACTTAACCTTTCTAAGCCTTGGTTTCCTCATCTTTAAGAAAAAGGTTAATAATGTCTGTATTGATAGGATTTTGTGTGGGGATTAAACAGAGGTAATATACACTTTGCAAACCTTAAATCTCTCTGTAAATATCAACCTACTACTATTAAAGAGTTGATAGTGTAGAAGATCATAAAGACAAACATAAATAATTATAATAAGGAAAAGTTGATAAGTGCTTAGAAAGGGTTAAAAATAAGTACACAAAATAAGATGCAAAAGATATAGAATCAAGTCTTTAGATTTAAGCAAGATTGTATGAATCACAGTGTACATTTCTATATTCATACATTGTTAGCACAATAGATAATTAGGTTAAATAGGTAATACTCCTGTTTGGCTTATAAAGACAAACATATCAACATTTCTCCTTCTAAATCTGCCATGGAGCATGAAAAACTCACCCCCTGTATTAAAGAGGATTATAACTCAGATGGTGGACTGTTAAATTAGTCATGAATTCTGCCATTTAAACAGTTAATTAGTGAGCATGTTTTTACCAATATATGTATATGCATTCTAATACAAACATCTCTATCTTAAATCTCATATGGGGACATGCTTTTGCACTACATATTTATGTACATATATGTATATGTTAATTTCAAATATATGTTCCTAAACAGATTTTATATATACACATATGTGTATATATAAAAGGATTAGTCCCTTTCAGCTCTAAATCTATGATATTATGATTCTATATTTGTATAAGACAGTATATACATACACATATCTAGAGACAGACAGAAAGGCTCATAATGTTGGTTGTTGCTTTGTAGCACTGTGGGGATCCTTTTCCCCATCTAGCTAGAAAATCATAATCCTCATACACCATATCTCCTGGCTTAACTCAAAAGAAAGATTTTTTTTCTCTCCAATCCCTTTTACTCCACTTTTTTCTTCAGTTAAAGGGAACTGTTTGGTTTCTGCAAATAGGTCTTATGTTCTCAGCAGCACCATAGATCCATTTGGCTCATTTTTCCTGAGAAAATCTCAGTAAGCCTCAGATTTAGTCTTTAAGCTTCTGTTTGGGAGAGTCACAGGATCATCTGTAGTTCAACTATCTTCAGTCTTATAATCTCCTACACTAGAACTATAAGGTTTTAATTCAGCTAATCTGTGAAATATAAAGCCCTGCAAGATTAATTCCCTACTAAAAAATTCCCTACTTGAAAGTAACAACATACTGGTAGAAAATGAGAACTCACTCACTTATTAAAAGATAAAATATTATTAATAATGGGGAATAGAAAAAATTAGACTCATTGGGTTCTTTCTTTTATGTCCCCCAGCTCCTGGATTTTCCAGAGAAAAGTGAAGTCTAAATTCAGTTCTCTCTTTAATCTAATTGCTTTAGTCCCATTTACCTGCAGATTATTTGCCCCAGGAGAAGCCCAGTTGCTCTGTACCTCTTTAAATAATCTCTGTCCTGATACCCCATTTTCAAAGTTCCTGGTTCCTTCTTCCCTTCAGCTATGATGTGCTTTCAACTTAAGTTCATCTTCTACTTAATTCCATGCTGCCAACTCTTATCAATAATGCCAGCAATCTATGTGATATTTCCCATTCTTAGAAGGCAGAGGTGGAAACTCCCCTGATATTCAAATATCATAGCTCATAACATTTGCCCTTTTAATTTTCATCAGTTAAGGTATTACACTTATCTGGATAAGTGAATTGTACCAAAATTCTTCCATATGATTGCACACTGACTTACAATTCCAAATAATGGGAATGGGAATGAGACTGATCACCTCTCTCCCCAATGATCAACCTCTATCCATTACATTCCTTAAATATCTTTTTAAAGGAGATCTATCAATCAACTAACTGGGTTAAGAAATTGCATCCCCTGGAATTGAGTTAGTAGAAATTAATTTGTCTGAATTAGAACCTATTACTATAATATTTCATCTTGCAGTTGAAGAACAAAACACCAGATAACTAAATTTGGAAAAGAAATGAAGGTGGGAAGCATGAGGTGATGTTCAGAGCTAATGGGAAGAAATGGCTTATAGCGTTTCTTGGACATCTAGGGAGTAGTAGGAGCGTATTCGGCATTTGGAGAGTGGCACAAAAATGGGTTTAAAAGACCAGAAAGAATGGATGAAGAGACATTAAAGACAAACTTTGGAAATGTTAGTTTTCCCAGGCAACCAACTGCCTATTTATCAGAGATGAGGTTTTCTTATCTTTCTTTCAATTAAAAAAAAAATTTGTTGAAATATATGCTTTGTAATGTTAATTCCCTCTCCCCAACATAAAATAATGTGAAATCATTAAATAATAATATTTAATATTATTATATAGCACCCACTATGTGCCAGGCAATGTGCTAAGTACTTTACAATTATTATCTCATTTGATCCTCACAAAAATCCTGGGAGATAGTTGCTATCATCCCCAGATGAGGAAACAGGTAAATAGAGGTAAAGACTTGTCCAAACTCACATAGTGTTAGAGGCTGGAGTTGAACTCAGGTCTTCCTGACTCCAGGTTAAGTGGTCTATCCACTATCCAGCTACCTCTAATATATGAAAAATCAATGAGTTTAGCTAACTGTAATTTAAACTAAATTAAATTAATTCAGAATGAATACAACTAAGAAACTGATCACTGCTCTGATGAGGACTCTGGAGTCCTCCTGGTGAGTGACGACACAGGAGGAAGGCTAATATAGTAGAAAGACCATTGGTGAGAGTATTTGGGTTCCAGTTCCAACTCTGCTTCCACCCCATCAGTCAATAAGCATTAAACAGTGGGAATACAAAGAAAAGCAAAAATACAAACTGGTCTGTTCCTCTTTTTCCACTTGTAACTCTCCATTTCCAGACTCCATGCTTTCTTAATGGTTGTTCCTGCCTCCACGGAGCTCACATCCTAATGAGGGAGCAAATAACTATGTATGTATAAGATGTATATAATAAATAGGAGGTAGCATTAGCAGTGGAGGAAACTGGGAAAGGCTTCTTGTAGAAGGTGGGTTTGAGCTGAATCTTAAAGGAAGCCAGGACAATCAGGAGGTAAAGAGAGTATTTCAGGATTTGGGGTCAGCCAATGAAAAGGCATAGAGTCTAGAAATGGAATGTCGCCCATTTCACTGGATTTTAGAGTATGAGAAAAAAAATTAAAGTATATGACTGGAAAAATTGGAGATCATCTCATGAAGGACTTTAAAAGCCAAACAGATCTAAGGGGTGATAAGGAAAACTATTATGAAGTAAAAAATAAAAGACATCAATAAAACACCTTTAAAAAGCCAAAATAGTGGATTTTATGTGTGATCCTGAAGATAATAGGGAGTCATCAGAATTTATTGATTTAGGGGATTTCAAGTTCAGATCCCATTTGAGAAAGATCACTTTGGAAGCTAAGTGAAGAATAGGCCGGAGGGGAGTCCAGGAAAAAGATGATGCACCAGAGTGACATTTGTGAGAATAAAGAGAAGGATACTTATATGAGAGACCCTGTGAGGTAAAACAATTAAAAATGGCAATAGGTTGAATATGTGAGTATGTGTGAGGAGTTAAGGAAGATACCAGAGTTGTGAGCCTGGGAAACTTGGATGATAGTGATTCCCAAGACAGGAATAGGAAAGTTAGGACGAGGGGAGATATTTGGAGAAAAAGATAGTTAATTCACTTTCAGAAATTTTGAGTTTGAAATATTTTCAGAACATCTGATTCCTGATGTCCAGGAGGCAGTTGGTTATTTTAGACTAGAGAGGTCAGAAGAGAGATTACGGTAGGAGAAATAGACTTGAAAATCATCTGTATAGAGCTATATACCATTGGGCAAATAACTTCGTATCTCTGTACCTCCGTTTCCCCATCTGCAAAAGAAAAGTATTGGACTAGATGAATTCTAACTTCATTTTCATTTAGTAAATAATTCGAGTTCCTTAAGAAGACTACCTTTAGGGGCAAGTAGGTGGCTCAGTGGATGGAGCACCAGCCCTGAAGTCAAGAGGACCTGAGTTCAAATCTAATCTCAGACACTTAACACTTCCTAGCTGTGTGACCCTGGAACTGGACCCTGGGGGTAAGTCACTTAACCCCAATTGCCCTAGTAAAAAAAAAGGCTACCTTTGTTTGGCCAAAGGGATGAAGTATCAGTGTACTCATGCTTCCTTAGCAGTGTTCATCCTTGTTAGTAGCTATATTAATACATATAGGGGCCAAATTAATTCTGCAAAGTCATCTCCAAATCTACTTTCACCCATCCCATATTTACTCTAAGAAACCTCCTTGCTTGACATATAACTTAATTACCCCAAGGAGTAATTTCCAGTCTGTTTTGGAGTGCCCCAAACTGAGCTTCTGTGTATGGACTCAGAAAAAGGCAGGGTGAGGGTCAGCTAGCCTTTGTATTGACTGTAACGTGCAATGTAAAACCCAAACACTAATTTGTATTTTAATTCCATATTAAATTTCCCCTCCCCCTTTTTCCTGTTTATTTTGCAAAGAAATTTCTGCCACTTCACAACAAGGTTTGCCACCAGGAGAACATTTTGTAGTTAAAAAAAATACCAATCCCTCCTCCCCTTCTCCAGCTGGTAGGAGGGAGAAAGCTAAATTGAATTATCTTATTATCTTCTCCCAGCTGGCAAGGGTAAGGAGGACTGTGGGGGAGAAGGATAAAATAAGTGATAGGGAATAGGGCAACCCATTTTATTGCTCTCTAGGGAACTTTACCAATAACTCATGGATGAACTCTGACAGGTTTTCAAGGTTTTTCTGCCTCCTTGTCCTTTCCCTCCATCCTTCCCTCTAGTCCTCTAAGAAGGATCAGGTTTTGTAGGCAGAATATGGGGAAAGGAAAAGTAATTTTTAGGCATTTGAAGTGACTCAGATACACTGGGAGACATATGTGAGGACATTTTGCAGTTAACTCTATATTCTGGCCTTTAAAAGATACATCTAGACTGGTATTTGTCACAAAACATACTTCTGTAGTATTTTTTTTTTTTGATTTCTATACAGACGTGGGAAGGGGGGTGGATAATGAAAACTACATGTTGGAAAAAAAACTACATGTTTTAGGATGAAAAATGAAAGAAGACAAAAACTTGTGGACTTTGCAGAAATCTACAATTCTGTATGTCATTCATTCATTTTTAATAGACTTTTAAGGTATCCACTGAATAATATTACAAAAAATAATATTGATTATTTCATAACAGATAGGAAATAACTAGTTCCAGATGCAGCAGTCATTTCCAAATCAGTTCTCTTTATGAAATCAGACTGATGATCAATTAGTATAAGGGACCATATAAAAACAAAATTAGATTTTTTTAAAGGAGCAAAAATAAGAAGATATTGCATGGGATTATAGTAGCTTCAAATAAATTTTTTTTAAAAAGCTTTCAATGCTGACAAATGGGAAATGGACAAAGTAAAGATATTGACACTGACTATTATTTCTTTTTCAAATTTAATCAATGCAAGATTCACTACTACATCAAGGAGTTTTGCAAGTGACATTTGTGCTAATTATGCCAAGACCCAGAATACCATAGGGCCTTCTCAGTGACATTTGTCAACACTGTGAACAGGCATTTATTAAGCATTTACTAAATGTCAGGCATCATGCTAAGTGCTGGGAATATAAATTCAAGCAGAAAGAATAAAAAGAGAGGGGAAGCAGGGAAAGAATACTAGAAAAGGAATTAAATAGGAAGAGAAGAACAGGCTGATTACATTTGGGAAACTCTACAGTGCTTTCATCAATCACAAAGTGCCCCCTGACACAAAGGTCATCTTTTCAACATCTATATTCTCCTGGTAATGCCAAATGACTACAAATAACAAAAACACCGCAAGCTCAGAAGAAAAAAAAAACAAAATGGGAAGTGCCTCAAAGAAAGTGGTTGAAAGGGGGTGGTAACAGATAATTATAATTATATCCACTAAGGACATCTTTAAACAAGGAGGTGGGCTGGTCATGTAACAAAAGAGAGAGAACAGATAAATAGCTAGAGTGCTACAACTGGTAGTTATTTAAAAAATCTATGGAAAGACATTTAGTATGTTGAATAGATGTTTTTTGTAGAATTATTTAAAGACAGACATGAACAAGAATCACTTAGGACAAAAAGGGTTGAGTGAGATCTGCAGTGGTAAAGGATGCTCACACTAACAAGTTGATTCAAAAAAGTATATTTCAAAAATATAAGAAATAATGCTCTCTGACACTTCTCCATTAGCTGCATGTGAGAGACAGTCTTGGACAAAGACACTTGGACAATGATCTCAGCTTTTTTTTATTCTTCTTAATGAAGAAGTTGGCATTGGGGTTGGCAACTGTCAAACTGTCGTTGGAGACAAACTTTCCCCTAACTGCTCAGTCACTACCAGTAAGAGAAGTAATAGTCATTGGCTCATAAGTGTAATGTTCTCTTCTCTAAAATATAATTTTCTCTGAGAGCAGGTTTCTTGGGGAGCTTCTAGGAGCAGTCTTAGTTTCAGTTCAAAGTAATAATCACCCCAAATGCAGCCAGGAGTTAAAAGTTTAGATCCTTTATTGTCTCCTTCAAAATATCCTGGTTAGCTTTCTTAGAGGCCCATCTCTCTCCCTGGTTCCGAGAGCTCTTGTGACTAGTCTTTTGTCTCTACCAGCTTCTGCCTCCAGCTCCCTCTGAATCCAAAGCCTCCAGCCAGCACAAAGGTGGAAAATGGAATGAATCTGTCTCTGCCTCCTAGAGTGGGCTTGTGTCTTAGTGGGCTTGTCCTTTAGTGGGCTTCTTCTTATATATGTTCTCTTAAAGGTGTGAATCTTGTGGAACTCTAATAAGTAATAAGTACATCTAGAGAACTATGAAGCACCTTGCTAAACAACCATTGTCTCTATCAATTCCACTCTATCAAAACTTAGCACCTTGTAAGAATTCCACTTTCTTTTGATTTTAAACATAGGTGGTTATGACTTCTCAAGGAGGTGAGAACCCCCCAAAAGAAGGTGATCACACCTTCCCTGACTGCTCAAAAAAGGAGTAAAAACACCATAAAAAGGAGGTGATCACATCCTCCCTGACATCTCAGGAAGGGAGATGAAAACACCAAAGGAAATGGGAAATCAAATCAGATTCGCGGGTTTCTGTAGGGGCTCACTCTTAAAACAGATATACATTAATCCATCAATATGGGAGGTATTACACATAATTACATAAATTACATAAGCACATAGCAATATAACATAGGCTAGCAGTGATGTAACAAATAACATGAATCAACATGAGAAATTATGCATGTCCATAAGTCCTAAAAATCATCCAAAAGGAATCTATTGTTCATTAGTTCATGTGCCAGGAATCCACTAATTCCTGCAAGCTTTGAAGTCCTGCAATAGTCTCATCAACAATTTTTCATCTCAAGGAATCCAATGATTCCTGCTAGTTTTCAAGTCCTGCAATAGTCTTATCTTATGTTAGGGAATCCAATGATTCCTGCAGATTTTGTTCTTGGGTCTTCTCTTTTGTTTCCAGATTTTTCTCTCTTTCTGTCTCTCTCCAGGTGTTCATTGCCACCCATCTGTTTCCTTCTCCATCTGTTTCTTTTTCCATTTGTAGGAATAAAAGCAAACCCTCTCTCCCAGGCAGTTAACCTATCTAGTCTCTTCTATTTACCACTTTCCAAATCTCTCCTCATCATCTGCAATTACATTGGACCTGTTTGCACTGGACACTGCCCTGTTAGTTTAAAAAGCCTGTATTCTCCCCAGTTGTAATCCTTTTCTGCCATCTGATTGCTTTTCTGCTGATTAATCATGTAATCCCTTTCTGCCATGTGATTGCTTTTTGGCTGATTCATCACATCAGAGTCCTGACCTTCTAAAGACTCTCTGGGTGTAAACTCAGCTGCCATCATGACCCATCTGTCTTTTGTTTGATATCCTGGATTTGGACCTTGACTCTCATTTCCCTGGGTCAATCTATATTCTGAGGCCCAGTGGAAGCCCTTGTGGCACTTTGAACATGGGGTTTTGGGTTTTCTTTCATCCTGTCCTCTCATTCTATCTCTATATCTACATTAGGCTCTCAGATGTCCTATCTTTCCACACTGAAAACATTGACAAGTTTCTCTACAAGTCCCTTGCCAAGAAGGACTTTGTCTTCCCATGTTCATCATAGTCTGGGTATAATAAGCACTTATGCCCACTGTGGCACAGCTTCTTATGATCTCCTCTAAAGAAGCTTTTGTATAGTCCCCATATAATTCTTCTGCAAACCTCATTAGCATTTTTCTTGATTAGATGTCTGATCATAATTTCTGTAGCTGTATTTTTTCCAATGGTTCTTGTGACAGCTGTTTGCAGATGTCCCACAAAATCCTCAGAGGGTTCATTGGGACCTTGCTCTATTTTTATGAAGGCTTCCCCACAATCTTTCCCTGGAAAGAAACCCCAAGCTTTTGTTACAGCAGTGGCAATTTGTTCATAAGCTGTTATGGAATAATTAATCTGTGCTGAATTCTCTCCATACTGACCTTCACCTACTAGTTGGTCAAAAGTGATTTGTATGTTAACTCCAGTTTGCCTATTTTGTGGGGCTTGAATCCTACATAATTCATGATACTCTGAAAGCCACAAGTTTTGTCCAGGTTCTAAACATGTCCTTGCTATGGATTTCCAATCACTCAGGGTTAAGATTTCATAAGCCAAACTATCTAGCAATATCTTAACATAAGATAATGTAGCCCCATAAAGAGTGCAACCCTTTTTCAAAGGTTTAATTTTTTACAGATCCTGTTGTGAAGTGCTACACTCAGAATTGTACTTAACTCCATTCTTATCTGATTCTTCATTTCACCTAGTTTAGTTGGCTCCTCCACCTCTTGCTCTTTCCTCTTTTTCCTTATTCTAACACTTATATAATTTTTTAAAGCCAGTTGTATTAAATTATATGTATTAAGTGTATTTTTGGAAATTGAGTTTGGATTGGAATTGTAGTATTCACCTAGTTGCTCTCCTACTAATTTCCACTCATCTGGATTCAATTCTTTTTCCTTAGAAAATCAAAGAGATGTATACTGTACAATTTCTAAAAGTTCAGTGATCTGCTCCCAAATTATAACCAAACCTTGGCTTTTCATAACCCTGACAATGCTCTCTACACATTTTCCTTGAAGAGAAACAGAAGGCTATTTTCTAAACATCTGTCCCATTTTAGCTGAAATACTATTTTAGTCCTTTAACAAAGTTTCTTTGTCTGCTTTTGTACTCACCCTAATTTCTGGATTGAGGAGACTTTTCCACTGAAATCAGGATTGTGTCTGTCCCACATTTGGGTGCCAAAATGTAATATTCTCTTCTCTAAAATATAATCTTCTCTGAGAGCAGGTTTCTTGGGGAGTTTCTGGGAGCAGCCTTAGTTTCAGCTCAAAGTAATAATCACCCCAAATGCAGCCAGGAGCTAAAAGTTCAGATCCTTTATTGTCTCCTTCAAAATAGACTTGTTAGCTTTCTTAGAGGCCTATCTCTCTCCCTGGAGAGTTCCGAGAGCTCTTGTGACTAGTCCTTTGTCTCTTCCAGCTTCTGCCTCCAGCTCCTTCTGAATCCAAAGCCTCCAGCCAGCACAAATATGGAAAATGGAATGAATCTGTCTCTGCCTCCTAGAGTGGGCTTAGATTCCTAGAGTCTTAGTGGGCTTGTCCTTTAGTGGGCTCCTCTTTATATATGCTCTCTTAAAGGTGTGAATCTTGTGGAACTCTAATAAGTACTAAATACATCTAAAGAACTATGAAGCACCCTGCTAAACAGCAATTGTCTCTATCAATTCTATTGAATTAGCACCTTGTAAGAATTC
Source organism: Antechinus flavipes (assembly GCF_016432865.1). NCBI lineage: Eukaryota > Metazoa > Chordata > Mammalia > Dasyuromorphia > Dasyuridae > Antechinus > Antechinus flavipes. The sequence goes on from NC_067399.1 coordinate 548,179,609, forward strand.
TAACAATAAGCTCATAGGTTCATGGATTTTATAAAGGGTCTCAGAAACCCATCTAATCCAACTCCTTTACTTTACAAATAATAAAACTGAGGCACAGGAGGGATTTTTATTGTTCCTAGAGCATATGGTATTAAAAATTATATATATATATATATATATATGTATATATGTTTAATTTAGGTGAAGTAGTCAACTCAACATGATTATTCTAGAAAAAGGAAAACATAAAAGAACCCAAATTGCTTATAATATTATTTGTATTTGTATAATATTATATTATTCAATACATTGAATAAATAAACCAAATAAATTTCTATATACAGCTATCATTTTATGTAAAGTTGGTACAACTATAACAGGTCCTTTTTAAGGAAATTTTTTTTAATTATTTAAAATTTTAATTTTCCTCAGTTACAGTTAAATTTTTTTTTTATATTTGTATTTAAAACTTTGAGTTCTATATTCTCCCCCTTGTTAACCCACCCCTAACCCTCATCAAGAAAGTTCATGTGAAGTTAGCAAAACATTTCTTGAGTTCATGGAGGACTTTCCAGGTTTTTCTGAGAGCATCCTGTCCATCACTTCCCATAGAGTAATGATATTCTATCATAATCACATAACACAATCTATTCAGCCAATTTCTGGGCATCCCTTCAATTTCCTTTTTATTTTTTGTCCTGAGAAGAGAGATGCTACAAATATTTTTGTATACAAAAGTCATTTCCTTTTATTTTAAATCTCTTTTGGGAATCATGCTTAGTAGTGGTATTGCTAGTCAAAGGAAATACATAATTTTATAGCCCTTTGGGCACAATTCATATCTTTTAATCATTTATCAATTGGGGCATGGCTCTTATTTTTTTTTTATAAATTTAATGCAGTTCCATTTATGTCTGAGAAATGAGGCCTTATCAAAGAAATATGCTTCAGAATACTTTTTATAATTACTTTTGCTAATTGTAATTTCCCTATTAATTCTATTCTCTCTCTCTTTTCATCTTGTTTCTCCTCAAAAGTGTTTTGCTTCTGACCACTCCCTCCATCAATATTTCTCTTTTATCACTCTTCTTCCTATTTTCCTGCAGAATAAGATAGATTTCTCTACCCATATTGAGTGTGTATGCTTTTTCCTCTTTGACCAAATTCTGATGAGAGTAAGGTTCACTTATTCCTTTTCTCCTCTCCTTCTTCCCCTTTACTGTAAAAGCTTTTTCTTGCTTCTTTTTATAGCATATAATTTACACTATTGCATTCTCCCTTTCCTTTTCTCCAAGTACATTCCTCTCTCACCCCTTATTTTCATTTTTTAGATATTATTCCTTCATTTTCAATTCACACGTGTATCCTCCATTATGTATACTTCTTCTAACAGCCATAATAATGAGAAAGTTCTAATGAGTTACAAGTATCATCTTCCCATATAGAAATATAAACAGATAAACTTTATTAAATCCCCTATGTTATCACTTTCCCAATTACTTCATTATGCATCTCTTGAGTCCTGTATTTGAAAATCAAATTTTCTATTCAGCTCTGGTCTTTTCATCATGAATGCTTAAAAATCCTCTGTTTCATTAAATTTCCACCTTTCCCCCTAAAGGATTATACTCAGTTTTGCTGGGTAGGTGATTCTTGGTTGTAATCCTAGTTGTGTTGCTCTTTGAGATATCATACTCCAAGTTCTCTGATCTTTTAATGTAGAAGCTACTAAATCTTGTGTTGTCTTGAATGTGACTCCACTGTACTTGAACTGTTTCTGGATACTTGCAGTATTTTCTCTGTAATGGGCTGAGGCTTGAGTTGATGCACTGAGGTCCCAAGCATGTGAAGCTAAGTAGTAATTGAAGTACTAAGAAGCACTAAGAAAAGTACTAAAACATAACTCTATTAATATATATGCTTGGAGAAAGAATGTCCCCGCCCACTCTTTGTGCAAGTCTTGATGTGTTGTATAGGAAATGACGATTTTGGTGGGTGGAGGCAGGGAAGGGGAAAGGAAGCGGAAAGAGAGACTGCTGGCTGGCTTCTTGACACAGCTGCTCACATTGCTAATCCCCCTTCACCTCTGATCCCCCTTCACTTCTGATTCCCCTTTACCTTCGATCCTTCTTCACCTCCACTAAGAATAAAGATTGACGATTTTCCCCTAACCTGAATTCCTGACTCCGGCTGATTTTAAATATGCAGTCATCACATTTCTCTTTCCTTTTCCTCTTTTTCTTTTCCTTTAGATACAATATTCCTGGTAATTTTCATTTTGGGATTTCAATAGGTGATCAGTGAATTCTTTCAATTCTCATTTTACCCTCTGGTTCTAGAATATCAGGACAATTTTCCTTGAAAATTTCTTGAAAGATAATTTGCAGGTTCTTTTATTGATCATGAATTTCAGGTAGACAAGGATTTTTAAATGATCTCTTCTGAGTCTATTTTCGGTTAGTTGTTTTTCCAATGAGTTACTTCATATTTTTTTCTATTTCTTTCATTTTAAAATTTTGCTTTATTGATTTTTTATTGTCTCAATTCTCATTTTTAAGAAATCATTTTTCTCAGTGAACTTTTGTACCTTTTTTCCAATTCAGCCAATTTTGCTTTTTATGGCATTATTATCCTCATTAGCTTTTTAAATTTCCTTTTGCACCATTTTAAATTCTCTTCCTAATTTTTCCTCTGTCTCTTACTTGATTTTCAAAATCTTTTTTGACCTCTTCTATAGCCTAAAACTACTTTTTTTTTCTTGGAGGCTTTGGATGTAGGAACATTGACTTCATCTGATTCTGAATGTGTATTTTGATCTTTCTTGTTACCATAGTAACTTTCTATGGTCAGAAACTTTTTTCTGCAGTCTGCTCATTTTCCTAGTCTTTTAAACTCTTTATTGAAGTGGGACTCTTTCCAAGGTGAAGGGTGTACTGTCCCAAGTTTCAGGGGATTTATGCAGTTTTTTCAGAGATCCTCCTGGGAATCTAACCAGAAGCATTCTTTTCTGCCATGGAACTACACCCTATTGTAGTTTTAAGATTTAGTGTGCTAGAGCAATGGAGTCCTTCCTCAGTGCTAATGAAGAAACCTGTGAGCTGGGAATTCAGGAAGCACCGCCAGCACCACTGCCCATGCTCACTCTTGCTTTGCTAGTTTCCTGAAGCCCTCTCACCTTACTGATAATTCTTTCCTGCCAACCTTTCAAATTGTCTTCCCTATCTCCAGACTGAGAGGTCTAGAAACCATCAGTACTGCTGTTGATTCAGAGGGCTGCACTGGGACTGCATGCTGGACTCCCACCCTAGTGCAGCAGATCTTTTCTGCTGACCTTTCAAGTTGTCTTCTGTTGGAAAAGGTTCTACTCTGTCTTTCTGGGATGTTCTGACACTCTAAAATTTGCTTAAAATCATTAGTTAAAGGAATTTAGAGCAGTATGGGGGACAGATAGGCAAATTCCTGCCTTTACTCTGCCATTTTGCTCTTTGCTCCTAAAGAGCTCTGCTCCTAAGGAAACTGTTAATACATATTTTTAGGAATTCATTAAAACAGTATCTAATAAACTGGGAATTTTATACCCCACTAGGCAGTAATTTGCTGCTTGTGGTAATCTGGCTACATTATTAGCAAGGATGGAACACATTGTGTTGGACAGATGGACATTTGCCTTTGCATTTTGGTGCTTATTGTACAAAAGAAAAATGGGAAATGTGTGTACACAACTTTTCATCCATGGTGAGACTCATGCTACAAATAAGATCATTTTAAGAAAACATTTTAATGTATCAGATGGACTGGATCTTTTGGACCTGGCTCCTCTCATGAAGATTTTCTTTCAGTGTCATTCATTTTTCACCTGGAGCTGTTTGAGACAACACCATCGAATCACCAAAGTTTGTCTTCAGCTTTTAAAAAAATTTCTTTAAATTGTAATGTTCTGCTCACTCTTTCGGGCTCTCCCAGTCACCAGCTGCAATTGATCCTCTCTTTTTTCTCCTCAGGGTAGTGATTGGAGACATTCCATTTGACATATTCCATATTAAAATTCAGTTCTATTGTCTTATTCCTTCAGGTTTTTTCCTTTTGTTTTTATGATATGGGTGCTAATGTTTACACATTTTTGCCCTTATATATATTTATAATATATATTTATTCATATACTAGTTTAATTTTTGTGAAGCTCTTTATAGATTTTTCTAGGAGCTTCTGGGAGGTAATGATTTTGCTAAAAAGAATTAATCTGGTGGTGCTGTGCCCAACCAGTAGAAAGGAGATTTGGAAGTAGACACATCCTACTAGATCATCTAGGCAACCAAGTCCAAAGGGCAATCAAAATATGAATTACCCTGTGATCTAGAAATACCACTATTAGTACCTGTATCCCAAAGAGATCATTTAAAAAAAGCAGATTTTGGAAAAACCTGAAAAATTGGAACACAAGGTTTTGCTAGGGTTAATGTAAAAAAATTACCCATGCATATGTTTTGAAAAATAAAAAGCTTTAATAAAGAAAAAAAATAAATGCTTAAAATTTTCTTGACATGTAATTGGGAAAAAATAAACTATTAGGAAATGTAAAAAATTATGTAAAATGATACTATACTATTAATCAGTTCTTTCTTTGGAGGTAAAGAACATCTTCCTTCATAGGTCTTTTATAGTTTGAGTATTTGTAGAACTCAGAATAACTTCATTGTTTACAATTGTTTCAAACAATATTGCTATTTCTATATACAATGTCCTTTTGGCTCTACTCACTTCATTTTTCATTATTTCATGCAAATCTTTTTATGTTTTTCTAAAATCAACTAACACATCATTTCTTTCAGAACAATAGTATTCCCATCACAGTTATATATAAAACAAATTGTCTAACCATTCACCAGATGATGATTCCCTCAATTTCCAGTTCTTTATAGAGCACCAACCCTGAAGTCAGGAGGACCTGAGTTCAAATATGACCTCAGACAAGAAATGCTTCCTAGCTATGTGACCTTGGGCAAGTCACTAACTCCAATTGCCTCAGCAAAAAAAACAAAACAAAACAAAACAAAAAAACAGTTCTTTCCCATCACAAAGAGAGCTTTTGATTATTTTATGACAGTTGGTATTTCCATTTACATTGTTATAGTCATAGTTTTCTTAGTTCTGATTCCTTCTTTCTGCATCTGTACATGTAGATCTTTTCATGTGTTATGGTATTCATTATGTTTGTTATTTCTTACAGTATAGTAATATTACATTATAATTATGACCACATCTTTTTATCTATTATCCAAAGTACCATGGGTATTTACTTTATTTCTAGTTCTTTGCTACTATAAAAAAAAGTACCACTATAAATATTTAGTTGTAGATGGGGATTTTCTTCTTATCTATGAACTGTTTAGAGTATGAGTCTATTAGTGGGGATTTCTTGCTTCTTAACTCTAACCTATGGCACTTGTTTACTTCTGCTCTGAACTACCACCCTGATTCTAGAATCCTTATCTCCCCCTTAATTCTTAGTTACTCCACTCTGTTCTTGCGCCTCATTGCTGTCCCCACCTGTCCCCAGTTTTATATATGAACATATACTAAAACTTCCTACTAAGCCTGATGGGAAATTGTTAGTGATTCACCATAGAGACCATATATTAAATAAGTAAACTCATACAAGACATTATAGCTATATTATCAAAATTATGAAACGTCTTCACATGCTTCTAGGAATTTCTCTGCTATTAGGGATGACGGCATTCTTGAAATCTTTGTCAAGCCAGCTAAAACAGAAGCACCAGTTTGTTTATTGACATCTCAATAATTTATACTAATGCAATCTTCAGGAGTCTACCTCTCCTTTCCAATCTCATGTCAATTTAGCCTTTTTAAAGTTTGAGATTTCTTCAGGGTGATGTTAACTCAATGTGGAGATTCAGCCAGTCAATCTCTCCACTGGTCTTGACTCACTTTCCTGCATCTTTAATCCAGCATCCTCCACAATATTATCCTGGGCAATAGAGTAGTGTTTTAGTCAGGTTTCAACCAGGAAGCATTATAGACCTCCAGCTCCTCAGGGCCCTGCAACTTTGCTAACAGTAGTGCAGGGTACTGTAGGCCAGAATCCTGGATAGGAAGCACAAAAGCCATTTTCCTTCCTTTTGCTATACTTCCTCTGGTTAAATGATTTGATTGTATATTAAACTAAAGGATTTCTGAACAAGCGCTGGCTTGGTTCCTTTTTCATCTTTTCTGAACCTATCAGAATATATAGCTCATCCTCGTATTGAACTTTTGCACTGGAGTCTCTCTTGGTCTAAGTCTCCTCACTCTTGGGACATTATAGGCCCTTATTATCTGGTACATAAAAAGAAGTACAAAGATGAAGTATCTCTTCAGGCACTGAAGCAAGTTAAAAATCCCAGAGCTTGTTAAATTGTTACTGGGTGGATAGCCCACACTAGTGGAATGGTACACTGCCACACTTTCCTTTGCAACTTTATCTGAACTCAGTCTTTAAAGGTGAGTTCAGTTGGAGAGTTTTTGTGGTGGCCTTAGACAAAGGTATTGATTTCTGATTTGAGGCTGACTGGCATTTGATCTAATTTAAAACCGTTACTGGTACATTCCAGCCTCTTACTTTGTATAACGTTTCCCTCCTCCTGGGGAAATGAAACCCAAGTCAGTATCGTGCTTATTGTCTCTAAGGCTCTGAAGTTTCCTTCAACTTTTTGAACATGATTAGGATATGTATATGTCCTTTATATTCCCCACATGCTTCACAAATTCAGTTCTGATGGAGATATTAATGATGCCTTTCTGTCATCCACCCAAGAAAGTCTCTAAGGCAGGGCTTCTTAAATGTTGGGGGACATAGATGATTTTGTCAGTCTGGTAAAGCCTATGGATTCCCTTCTCTGAATAATAGTTCAAAATGTATAGACTATAACAGGATTACTAAGAAAATCTATTGAAATAAAATTCTCAAAATTAAAAAAAAAACAACACAAAATCAAATATGTGAATCATGATTCCAGTCTTGCATAAACTAATCAATAAACATAATTTAATCACGCTGTTACTATGTTCTAGGCTTTGTGCTAAGTACTAAAACAATAAATGAGATTTTTTCAGACAGGTAAATGGATGGTATCAAAGAAGTCTGGACCATCATTAATTTGCATGTAACTTATGGGGAAGTGGACATATCTCTTGTGATACTACACTACCTATCAAAGAAGTGTCGGAGAACTGAAATTGGGAAGATGAGTCTTTCTGACTACAGGCTCAGCATTCTATCCATTGCACTACTCTGTTGTCTCCTCTCTAATAAGTTGGGTAGGTAAAGGTTACTTTCAAAGGATGCTTGGTTTGCCAAGATCCATACAAAATGAACTTCCTTATTTGTTTTGTAGCTGGGCCACACTAGATTTGTTTTCTCTTTTTTAAACATTTTATTTATTTAATTTTTAATTTCTGAAATAACAAGCCTTTCCATACTATAGTACAATAAATAAAAGACAATTGCATCTGAACCTGCAAATCTATTATGTACAACTTACTATTCCTTTTAAATATATAATACATAATTTTATGTATATAATCTATGTACACATACATTAATATCATATAATGTATATAATGTAAATATATAATAAAATATAAATTTCTTTTTTTCTTCTCTTCCTCCCAGATGGCTACTATTAGACACAAATATGTATATATATGTATTAAAATCATTCTATACATATATCTATTTATTAATTCTTTCCCTGGATACAGATAGCATCTTTTTTAATCTGTCCTTTGTAGTTAATTTGGGTATTTCTAAAAGTCAAAATGATTTAATTGCTCAAATTTGTTCTTAAAATAATATTGCCATTATTATGTACACATTCTCTTAATTCTGCTCTCTTGAGATATGGGAAACAGAATGATATTGATAATACTTTAAAAAAATTTTTTTTCCAAAATCCTTTCTCATGAGGTAATTTGATCTCTTTTTCAGATTTGTAATTGATAGTTAGAAACCATTTTTATAGCATAGTTTGGGTTATTTTCCTTTAAATACTTTGCTTTATACCTGCTTTCATTGAAGCTCATTTGTCATAACTGTGGTTCAGTCATCATTGTTACAACCCAATCTGATTGATAATGGCCAAAACCCAGAAGCTAGACAGGTCTGCAATGGTGCCAGAAGGGAAACTATTCACCAGGATAATGAGTAGTCAACATCAGGGAAATCAAAGAGTTGGCAAATAAAATAATAGCTTTCAAAAAAGGCCAGCAGAGCTCAGTATCAAGATAGCTGGTAGCTGACAAGCGAGGGAGGTACAAGAAGATGGGCATTTGTCAGTTGAAAAAACCTAAAACAGGTAACAGAACCCTGCCACAAAAAAATGAATGTTTCAAGATGGGGGTGGGTGCAGACAAGGCAAGCACAGAGTACCAGACAGAGAACTACAGTGAGAAAAACTGAGACAGTGACTAAAACAGAAACAAAGCACAGGGGAGGTCATGGGAGAGTAAGGAAAGAGAACAAAAATCTAATGAGGAGATCACAGCCAGAACAGGACCAGAAGTACAGCTGCCTTGAAATGGAACTGGTGAGTTACTAAACCAGAGAGAAGGCTGATCCGAGAGTCTGAGGCAGAGAACTGAAGCTACAGCTGCAAATCTGAGGGAGAATCAGGTTAGGGAGTCAAATACAACATTCCATCAGCTGACACTTTTCTTCACACTTATGAAATCTGGGAGATCTTTGGCTAGTTTATACTTACCAGTTTGGTATTTTTTTTAACTTGGAATACTTAATGTCATCCGCAAACTTGAAGATTTCATTGTACAAAGAATTTTAGCAAATAATTAATCTGAAAAAACTATTTCCAGAAAAAACTAAAATTGTTGACTCTTTAGACATTTTTATAGAAGGAAACAGATACTCCCTAATTACTTATTATAGAAAAAAGTATAAAATAGAATCTTTTTTATTCATGAATTGAAAAACCAGCTTTTGCATCAAAATCTAAGTATACTTAAAATGCCTTGACTAGTCATGATTTCCCCCCCTTACTTATGGTGTCTTGAATAACAGAAATGAAAGAACAGTAAACCAGAGTGATGGAAAATGGCACTAAAGTGGGTTAACAACATCTATAAGCCATCAGATTTTAACTATGTCCTGTTGCATTTCCATTTTATTGACTAGGGCTAAATAGAATGTGTTTCCATGAACTGGTTATAACCAGTGCTGATTTTCTCCAGCAAACATTTATTTCATTGGCAAATGTCCCTCAACAGAGACACTTGTTTCAATGATTGTGGCAAAACATTCATTTGCTTTGAGGCCAGTGGCGACTACTCCAGACTACTTGCAAACATTTCCCTAGGCTAGCTGCTATTTACCAACGGCTGAGGGGGAAACATCTGCAGAAAGACAGCAGTGTTTCCAGAGAGCTATAAGCAAGGCGACTGACTGACTGCTCAGGATGCAAGTCTGTGGTGAGAGGGAGGGGAACAGAAAAATGACAGTAATTTCAAGGATTGAAATTTAGCAGGGGAAGCAGCAGCAGCTCAAAATCTGGAAAACAACAAAGATGTGCCATGGGGAAGAGACACAGAACTTAGAGGGGAAGATGAGACAAAACTGGACTAGATACCTGTCTAGTGGGGGTGGTGCAGAAATCACAAACCATTGCCTTGCCCGAAATATAGTACACTAAACATATCTATTCTTCAGAAGTAGTTCACCTTCACTTGACAACTGAAAACATCATTCAAATATGCTTAATTCCCAATGAAACTACTGGCCAACTTCTACCTTTTAATGAAGACTGACTCTATACTGATCTGACTCTTCATTGAATTACTCTAGCACTTTTAGTTTTAACCAGATTATGATTAATAATTTATAATTCAGAATAAATCCAGGATGTCCTAAAAAGTTAGTGCATTTCAAAAGCAGTAGTTTTAAGGTATTAAATCTTTAAATTGTACTAAGATTTTTGAGACACAGTATACATATCCAGTAATGGAGGAAGAATGGAAGAGGGAGAAAGGAAGGAAGGAAAGATGGAAAGAAGGAAGAAAGGAAGGAAGGAAGGAAGGAAGGAAGGAAGGAAGGATGAAAAGAAGGAAGAAAGGAAGGAAGGAAGGAAGGAAGGATGAAAAGAAGGAAGAAAAGAAGGAAGAAAGGAAGGAAGGAAAGATGAAAAGAAGGAAGAAAGGAAGGAAGGAAGGAAAGAAAGATGGAACGAAGGAAGGAAGGAAGGAAGGAAGGGAGGAAGTCACAAAAGGCTGCTTTTTAGAAATTGTTATTTTGTCTTTTTTTAAATAGATGCTTAATACTATTGCTGTAGATAATAAAATAATTATAATTAGGGTTCTATCAGTTTCTGCATATTCTCCATTTTTCCAAATAAACCTCTTTGAAGCAAAATTAAAGAAAGAGGGAAGGAAGCAAAGTAAGGAAAGAGGGAAGGAGGGAAGGAAGGGAAGGGAAAAGGAAGGAAGAGAAAAAGGAAGGAAGAAGGGAAGGAAAGATGGGAAGGGAAGGAGAAAAGAAGGAAGAAAAGAAGCATTTGTTAAGGGCTTATTATGTACCAAGCAGTGTGATAAATATTTACATATTATCTACTCTTATGCTTTATCATAGAGAAGCTGGATGGCACAGTAGATAGAGCACTGGACTTGGGGTCAGAAGGAGCACTTTATCCTACAGTGTACATATATTCTCTGTTACAGCCAAATTGGATTACTTGTTATTTCCATGCCTTGACCTATTGTCTCTCGCCTCCATACACTGTCACCTCACCTCCATTTTTCAGGCTGTTTCTCTTCTTTCTATATGTTGCTCAAGGAATTCTTCCTCCATGAAACTTCTCACATCACTCTAGCTAAAAGTATAATCTCCTTCCTTGCAGTCAGTCTTTTAGCTGAATTGCTCCTTTCCCTCACCTCACTGGCTCGTGTGTGTGTGTGTGTGTGTGTGTGTGTGTGTGTGTGTGTGCATACTATATTCCATCAACCTTCTAAGTAAATTTTTCCCCTAGCAGGTAGCATGGTACTTTGTCTTTAATAGGCTCTTAATAAATGTTTGTTCAATAGAACTGAAAAAAGCTAAGAGCTATTTTTGACCTGCTGACAAGATTCTCTCTATAAGTTCTCAGGAGAGCTTCAGTGAACTCATAGATGATTTTACTTTTGTGTTTTTATCTTTTAATAGATTCTTTGTGGGAACTTCTTTTCCTATCCACAAAGATTGACTATTTTACTGAATTGTGGGAAAACTACTATATTTTAGAGTGTTTGTTGAATGAAAAGAATAAAGTGAATCACTGTAGCTCTTTAATGCAAGGCACAAAAAATCTGTCTAAAATCTAGAGACTAGACTTCTAGAATGGGTACAGAAATTTACCCATATTCTTCTATTGACTGTCAAAAGGAAGAGTGCAATTACTATATTTATAAATCACATTCTAATATGTAAGTAATCTTATTTTAAGACTTATGTTTAGGACACTTAGTCACAAAAAAGGCTGCTTCCCAGAAATTGCTAATTGTCTTTTTTTTTTTTAAATACATGCTTAATACTATTGCTATAGATAATAAACTAAGTTATAATTAGGGTTCTATCGGCTTTTGTATATTTTCCATTTTCTTCAAATAAACCTCTTTAAAACAAAAATAATCTGGTCCCTGAATGTTGTTATACAAAATATCCTAATGCCAAAGAACTTAAAAGGATTCATTCAGGACTTTCCTACGAGTAAGGCTCTTGTTAAGACTTGATCAGCTAGGTTCAAGCCTTGTCAGGGACACAAAGGCACCCAATTGTAAGAAAATTTGCAGTTTAATGAATAAGCAACTGGAGAATGTAAATACAGGTCCTAGGCCTCAGTAGACTAGGAAGCATGACTCAGTCAGTGGTATGGTACATACCTCCCTTCGCCTTAGCCCGTTGAGAAGAAGGCATAGAGCCAAAAACTTGTCTTCACCTGACTACCACTCCATCACTCACCAAGGGATTTCACTGTTAACACCTTTCTACTACTCTTCCACCTCTATTGGTGCTTTCAAGGTTTCAATGAAATTAAAGGTAGCTTGTCCCCACAAAAATGTTGGTGACCTATGCCCTGTGCTAAAAGTGAACAGGGAGACTTTCAACAGGAACTTTATTGGAACAATCCTATGTGAATAAACACACACTGAAAGCATTAGTCACTACCCAAATAACTCTTAATTTATAAAAATGGATATAAAAGAACAGCTTCTCCAGGGTGTATTGAGAGTGGTAGGGACTACAAAATCGAGCGTGGGATACTAGAATTAAAATTTATACCACTCACTGCATATATAATTCCTCACATACCTCTCCACAATTCCAAGATAAGAAAATATATAATCTAGTAGGGGTATTATTATTCCTAAGCAACATTGTGAAGAGGATGAAATTTATTTTTAATCCAACTTCTTTATCTTCTCTTTATTTAAATGCTTTCAATTCCCTGTACTTTCAGGATTACTCTGGTGACCCAGATTAGGCTTTTATTGGAATACTTTTCTCAGTCCTCATGCTTCTGATGCTTTAACATCAGGAGAGAAAAAAAATGAGATGTATACTCAGTCGTTCAAATGTTTGTGTGAATCATAGCAAATATGTAGCTCTCTGGAAACATCTGGATGGCTGCCTTTTTTTCCCCCAATTCAGTTTATATGGTTGTAATCTAAGATTTTCCAATAATAGGTGATTAACTTGCTAATTTCTGATAAACTAATTCAATTTCAAGTGTCACTTATTACAAAATTAATCTTCACAGAGGTATTTGCATTTTGTAATAGAATTCCCAGGGACTCAATGAACTAAGAACGGTGGGGTGATTCTGGTGGAGGAAATAAATAGTTTTTAATTTTTTTTCTGCCAAGACATAAGACTGGCCCCATATGGCAGCATGTCTTAATAAATTATTCACTATTGCTTCTCTCCATGATATGAAGGTGAAAAATATTGGAGAAAGGTAAATAATGTTGAGTGATACTTAAAGGACCCATCACCTACTGTTTCATGTTTTATGGAAGTTTGTAGAAAAAGAAAAGACTAACTAAAGTCCTCAAATTAGAAGCTAAGTACACAGAGAAGATGACAAAACATACATACAAATCTTTAGAAAATTTTAATTCAAAAAAGTTTTCCTCTTATCCCTGTTATCCTCCCTTCCCCTATTATCCTGCTCTTTACTATTGATTAGATATTCTTATTAGATGTTTTCAGAATGTTCAGCTGAATATTGCAAATATCCAGACCAAATTTCAGTGTCACAAGATTCTTCCTGGACTACTGAGATAACTTACATATTTAATTTAGATCCAGGGGAATGTTATAGTATAACCTAGTAAAGAGGCAGCTATGAGACAATGGAATGTGTCCTGAATTTACAGTCCCAGGATGTAAGTATGAATCCTGGCTCCACTATTTTCTATATCTTGGACCTTAGAAAGTCACTTCACTGAGTCTCAGACTCTGGGTCTCAATTGCTTGATTTTTTAAATGAGGGGTTTTGACTAAGTAGCTTATCCATATTTCACTCTTTCACTGTGATTTCTAATAACACATTATAGTCCAAAATGGACCAGACCTAGAGAGTTTTCAGCAACATTTACACAAAGTCAAACATTTGGGTGAGAAGTGAAAAACAGTTATCCAGCTGTTTCCAAACAGCTGCATGTCTGGCACAGGGTACATTCATCCCCTGGCTAATTTTTCACTTTTTATACAGATGCTAAAGCATCAGGGGAATCAGGTGGTGTGAGAGCACCACTGTGCAGTAGGGATACATAAGGTTTATTTCTGGTGTCTGCCATTGCTTGACCTTAAACAGGACTATTCTCTCCTTATCTCACTTTTTTTTTTTTGTATATTAGAAATACTGAAGTCTGTGGCTACATCAAATAAGAGGCCAAGCTTCTAGACTTTCAGCAGTTTCTGGAAGATACTCACTAGTTGTTTGCCCTGAGCATTCTTTTTTCTTCCACAAGCATTATGTAGACACAATCTGCACAACACATACATAACACACTGTTATGTAGACAGAATCCAGTAATGATCAACCGTCCCAGCATATAAATATCAGTTTCCTTACTCTGATCAATTCACCTAAAGTGGTGAAAACTTGAAATGGAGACTAATATCTGAGGCTTTATTTATTAATAAACAATCATCCACCTTGATGTCTGGAAAGGGCAATGCCCTAGGGGTCCTGGAAATTAGGGTTCTCATTGTGCTAGATTAATTTTCTTTGTTTTTAGAAAAGTTTTGCTGATTTTTTAAAAACACATTTCTAATAAATCCCTCATCTATAATCTTCACACATAACAACAACAAAACAGTTAAACGAAACTAACTGATGTGGTGACCACATCTGACAACCTGATATTTTGAACCCACAGTCCACCCCCCTCTCTCAAAAGAGGGGAAGTGTGTTTCATACATTGTAGATTTAGAGCAATAAGAGGCCTTAACAGTAAGCATTTATGTAAGTGCTTTAAGGTTTGCAAAGTCACTTATGCTCTTATTTGTTCTTTATAATAGTTCTCTGAGATAAGTATTATGGTATTCCCATTCTCCAAATAAGAAGACGGAGGCTAGGAGAGGTTAATTAATTTATACAGGATCACGTGGCTATTTTGAGTTGGGAACTGATCTTAGAATCATCTTGAATCTTAAGTCTTGCCCTTATTTACTACTTCATCATCCAGCTGCCTCCTAAATCAGACCTTTGGAATTATCTCTTGCAACCTCCTCATATTTTAAAAGAGAAAACTGAGTTCAATGTAGATTAAATAATTTGCCCAATGTCATCCAGATAGGAAAGAAAAGAACTAAATTCTGAATTGCAATTATGGGACCCCAAAGTTAGTACCATTTCCCCTACATCCTGTTACTTACCACATACCATTCCTCTGAAACCACTATTGGTCACTGCATTTAATCTGAATTCAGATGCTTTTAGTGTTGTTTTTCCTTGCCTTGTGTTTTCTTGGTTCTGCTTTTCTTCCCTCTTTATCCAGATAGACTTTGGCACTAGCTAGTGGTGAAAACTAAAGGAAGGCATTTACAACTCATGAAGCTCCTCAGTCTCATCTGCAAAATAAGAAGCTTGCACTAAATGATGTCCAAGAGATCTTGGAAGCTGTTGAATCTTTTTTCCCCATAATTCTCTTGCACCTTCTCATTTCTTTTCCCATTTTTTCTTCTACCTCTCTTAGATGATTTTTAAGATCTCCTATAAGTTCTTTCTGGGTTTGAGACCACTTCTAAATGCTAAAATTCTCTTATTCTTCTGGAATCTATAGTTTCTTGTAATTGTCACAATGTGTCATACACATGGTTCCCACTTTTACATGGGACTGCTACCCTAGGGGGCCCAACTGAATACCTTCGTACAAGATTAATAGTGTCAAATTCAAAGAGAAATAAGGCTCTTCCCTACAGGCTACATATTGACTTAATCTTAAAATGTAATGAATGGTATCAGAACTTCTGGGAGCCAAGATGGTAGAGTAAGCAGTAAATTGCTGTAACTTTCTCATATTCACCTACAAACAATAATATAGCACTTTCAAATCAATCTGGATTAGCAGAACAGCAAAAAGATGGGTGAAACAACCATTTAGCACAAGAACCTGGGAAGATTGCCAAGAAAGGTCTGTCTCACTCCAGAATAAAGGGAATGCAGTTCAGGACACAAAGCCTCCAATAAGCCAGCAGTGTACCTCAGCAAATCAATGGAAGATCCTGAGCCCCAGTGCTGTGGAACAGACAAACTTCAGTACCAGGATCCCCTATTGATATATCCCTCAGCATCACCAAAATAGGCAGAATCCAGCTCCAAGATTCTCCACCAGTCAGACTTCCAGTGCTTCAGCATCTCCTGGGGAAAATAGGCAACTTCAGCAGTCAGATAGCTATGTGTTTCAGTGTAGCCCCAAGAAAATGTTGAAATATCCCACTTCCCTCAACACACACCAGATCTCAGCACTAGGACCCCAGTTCAGCAACAGGTAAACTGGCAGACTGTTGTATCCATTAGCAATGCCATAGGAAGTTATTATGGTGACAGGGAAGATTAAGACACAAATTCAGAAGAGGACAACAATGTCAAAACACCTATGGATAAAACCTCATACAAAAATGGGAAGTAGTCTCAAACCAGAAAAAAACGTACAGGAGACTTTAAAATCATCTAAGACAGGTAGAAGAAAAAATGGGAAAAGAAATGAGAGGGTACAAGAGAATTATGGGGGGAAAGAATCAAGAGCTTGGAAAAAGATAACACCTGCTTTAAAAGTAGAGCTGGCCAAATGGAAAAGGAGATACAAAGATCCACTAAAGAGAACAATTTTTTAATTGGCCAAAATAGAAAAGAAAGTACAAGAACTAATTGAGGAAAACAACTCCTTAAATTTTGAATTGGGTAAGTAGAAGCTAATGATTCTATGAAACATCAAGAGTCAATCAAACAAATTCAAAAGAATAATAAAAAAAAGAAAATGTAAAATATTTCATTGGAAACACAGCTCACCTGGAAAATAGATCTAGAAGAGACAATGTCAGAGTAATTGTATAACTTAAAAGCCATAATCAAAAGGAGGACCTGAAATTAAAAAAAAAATTATCAAGGAAAACTGCCCTGATATCCAGGAACCAGCAAGTAAAATAGGCATTGAAAGAATCTATCAATCACTTCAAGAAAGATATGCCAAAATAAAATTCCAAGAAACATTATAGCCAAATTATCTAGTCAAGCTAAAAATACTACAAATGGCCAGATAGAAACAACTCAATATTGGAGAGCCACAATCAGGATTACACAGATCTTGATAGCTGCAATATTAAAAGACTATAGGTCATGGAACAAAATATTCCATAAGACAAAGGAACTAGAACCACAAATTTTGTACCTGGAGAAATTAGGCATAATAATTCAAAGGGAAATATTCTCATTCAATGGAATATAAAGATTTCAAGCTTTTAAAAGAAAACCAAAATTGAACAAAAAAAATTTAATCTCCAATATCAAGACCCAAGAGAAGCCTAAAAATGTAAAAAGGGAAAATAAAACATCAGGAATTCAATGGAGCTGAACTGTATCTCCCTACCTGGGAAGATGATATTTGTAATTCTTAAAAATTATACCACTAATAGTACAGTTGGGAGGAATAAATATAGATAGAGGGTAGAGCTATTAGGTGAATTGAGGGAATGACATAAAAATAACTAAGGAATGAGAAAGAAGAGTACATTAGATGAAGAAGAAAGGGAGAGATAGAATAGGCTAAATTATTTCACATAAAAAGTGTCAAAATCGATTACAGGAGAAGACAGGAAGGTGGGCAGTGGATATCACTTGAATCTTATTCTTATTAGTATTGGTTCAAAGAGAAAATAATATGTACAATTAGGTGAATATAGAAACCTATTTTACCCAAAGGGGAAGTAGGAGGAAGGAGATAAAGTAAATGCCCAGGGAAGACTGACAGAAAGGAGGGCAGATCAAAAGAGGTAGTAGGCAGAAGCAAAATACCAGTGAGGAGGAAAATGGTGAAAGGAGAAAGAGAGGACAAATAGGAAGAAAAATAGTGTGGAGGAAAATATACGGTTAGTAGCCATTCAGGTAAATGTGAACAGAATAAACTTTCCCATAAAATGAAAGCAGATAGAGAGTGCATCAAAAACCAGAATCCTATGATATGTTGTTTACAAGAAATAAACTTGAAGTAGAGACACATACACAGAGTAAAGATAAGGTTCTGAAGCAGAATCTATAATACTTCAGCTGAAGTTAAAAAAAAAAAAAAGGAAAGCAAACCTGTTCTCAGAATAAGCAAAAATAGACCTAATTAAAAGCGATAAGGAAAGAAACTATATCTTGCTAAAAAGTACTATAGATAATGAAGTAATATCAACACTAAATATTAAGTGGTTTAGCATCCAAATTCTTCAAGAACTTAAATGAATTACAGGTTCCTGACCAAACAAGAAATAGAGAGCATTACAAAATTAAAATAAAGAATCTTGATTATATTAAATTAAAAGCTTTTGTACAAACAAAACTTATGCAACCAACATTAGAAGAAAAGCAGAAAGCTGAGAAACAATCTGTCCAGCTAGTGTCTCTGATAGAGGCCCCATTTTTCAGATATATAGAGAACTGAACTTAAAAGAATATAAGCCATTCCCCAAATAATAAATGATCAAAGGATATGAATAAGCAGTTTTCAGATGAAGAAAGCAAAACTATCTATAGGCCTATGAAAAATGCTCTAAATCAATTTTTGATTAGAGAGATAAAATTGCAATAACTCTGAAATCCACCGTATACTTCAGATTGGCTAAGAAAGAAAAGAAAAATCATAAATTGGAGAGAATGTGGGAAAATTGGGACACTAATGCATTGTTGGTGGAGTTATGAAGTAATTCAACTGGAGAACAATTTGAAATTATGCCCAAAAGGCAACCAAACTGTGTATTCTCTTTGATCCAGCAGAACAGCTAGTTATATATCCCAAGGAGGTCCTAAAAATGGAAAAGGATCTGAAAGTGCAAAAATATTTATAGCAACCTTTTTTGTGGTGGCAAAATATTGGAAATTGAAGGGTTGTCCATCACCTGGGGAATGGTTGAACAAATTGTGGCATAGAAATGTAATAGGATATGACTGTGCAATAAGTAAAGATAAACAGGCAGATTTCAGAAAAACCTGGAAATACTTGTATGAATTGATGCAAAAATATTGTACACAGTATCAGCAACATTGTGTGATACTCAACTATGAATGACTCAGCTCTTGTCAGTAACATAGTACAAAGACCTGGTAAACTTTGAATGCAGATCAAAACAATTTTTTTTCATTTACTTTATTCTCTTTTTGTATTTTTTCTTTTGATCTGTTTCTTCTTTCATAACTGTGACTAACATGAAAAAATGTTCTATGTAATAGCATATGTATAAACTATATCTAACTGCCCACCATTTTAAGAAGAGGGGAGGCAGAAAAAATGATAAGATTATATATTATATATGCTTAACCCATATCAGATTACTTACTATTTTAGGGAATATGGGGGAAAGGGAAGGAAAATTTGGAAAACAAAATCATACAAAAATGAATGTTGAAACTATCTTTAAATGTATTTGGAAAAAGAAATACTATTGAGAAAAAAAAGATAAAAATTATCTTGATATATAATCAGGGAAAAAATAAAATACTATTAAAAGGGGAGCAAATGTTATCTATGTTTTATTTTATTTTGTCTTTTAAAATATTTTCAAATTAAACCTGTTAGGACATTATGTGGGTGTTTGATATCTTGCCAGTAGACAGAAGTTATAGCCCCAAATAATCAGTTTTCTTGTTACAATGTTCTATGACCTAAAAAGATCATCGTTTGTACTTAGTCATAAAAGATTCAAACCTGGCCTGAAAAAAGAAATAGAATACTGATTAGAGAATCATAGATCTGAACCTGGAAAGAACCTCAAAGCCTATGTAGTCTAATACATTTATTTTAAAGATTTGGAAATGCAACCCAGGGAGGTTGCAACTTGGCCAATATCATACAGATCATAAGGATCAGAGGCAAGATTTGAAACCATACTCTGTTACTCCAGAGCCAGTGTTCTTTCCATGTAATTAGAGAAAAAAGAAAAGTCTATTGATGCAAAAAAGAATAAATACTCATCTTTTTCTATACTAAAAAAAGTCACTTTATGGGTTTTTAATTATAAGGACGTAGTATTACATGCCAATTTTTATTGTATCAACTACTTTTTACCATAATAGGCTAACTCCTCTCCCCTAACTACCTCAGTACATAAAGTGCTATATTTTTCATTTCTTGATAATTGATATTAAGTAAATAATAATGTAAATGTATATTCATATGTAGTACATTTAATTGTTCTTATTTTTTTGGATATCACATTAAAGATCTGTTTCTTTTTTTCCTGATGATATTTTCCATATGAGGGCAGGTAGGTATCACAGTAGATTGAACTCTGGCTCTAGAGTTAGGAAACACTGAGTTGATGTTCAGCTTCAACAGAGTGATCCTGGCAAATCATTTAACCCTATTTTCATTAGCTTCTCATCTGTAAAATAAGCTAGAAAATGAAATGGCAAAGCATTCCAATATCTTTGCCAAGAAAGCTCCAAATGGTTATGAAGGGCTTTAAAATATTGAAATACTGAGCAGCACCACCAAAATTTTACTAATGGTATTGTCAGACCTAGCTAGGTATTAAATAAGCTACAGGGTAAGAGAAATTAGGTGATTTAGTTACCAATATAGTATAGTAATTGTATAATTAGTACTATTAATTACAAATCTCACATGCTAATATGCTACTATAATTGTTATTTGGATTTTTAGTTTGATAATGTCATAATTGGATGAAAAGAGAAGGGCTTTTGATAGGGTTGAGTAATGTTCCATAATTTTCTTACATGAAAATAGAATTTTTCTTAGCTATAGTAGATAGTGGTTTGGATTTAAGTCAATAAAATCTGGATTCAAGTACTGCTTCATGCATTTAGTGGCTGTGTGGTTATGGGCAAGACCACTTAAGTTGTCTGAGCTTTAGCTTTCTTAAGGAGATTGTACCTGCCTTGTATTGTTGTCGTAGGATTTAAAAGGGATAATGTATATTTCAGTCAATCTCCAAGCATTTATTGAACACTGGAAAAACAAAGGCAAAAATGATATCATCTCTGATCTCAAAGAACTTACCTGAGGTTAGAGGAACTGGAGAGATAATATATGTGCATATACCATTATATTTTAAAAAGACCCAAAATAACCTTAAATGGCAAAGTGTCAATAGCTGGAGGTGCTGTAAAGGTCTCTTCTAGAAGGTGACACTTAAACTCATTTTTAAGGGAAGCCAGGGATTCTAGAAATAAGAAAAGAGTGCATTTAAGGAATGGAAGACAGTCCATGCAAAGATGGGATGACTAAACATAGAATAAGAAGAAAGTTAAGAAGGTTGAAGAAGTAGAAACTGACAAAGTTGTCAGAATTTTACATGCCAAACAGAGGCATTTCTATTTTATTTTAGGAGCAAAAGAAAAATTAATACTTTATTTTAATGAATTTTTTGGTAGAAGATGATACCGTCAAATTAGTGCTTCAGGAAAATCATTCTGGGAGAAGGATAGGGAATGAATTGGAGAGGGGTGATGTAAAGGGCTGAAACTCTAAGTTGATACACTGAGGTTGAACAACCAAACACTTAATGCTAACTACCGATTGGACAATACTCTATGGGCATATCCTTGGGAAATGGCTCTTCCCACTATTCTGTGCTGGTTTGATCTTTTGGTGTATTGAGAATTGTGGGAAGGATTAGGGGGTGGAGGAAGACAAGCCAGGGTCACTTTGGCGGTAGAGGAAAAGAAGGAAGGTCCTGCATCCATCCAATTCACATCTACTCCTAAAGACCAAGGGCTTTTGCTTATCCTGACCCTGGCTGATTCTAAGGTATCCTGGGTGCTAACTCAGTCTTTACATTTGGTGCCCAACATGTGGACCAAGGACCCTAATTTCACTGAAAAGTCCCTGGTAACCAGGAAATAGGGTGAGTATTTTAATAGACAAACAGGGAACTTACTTTGTTAAGGGCTAAACTAGTAATCTTTTCTAGCTGAAATGGGGCAGATGTTAGAAAAAGATTCTCCTCCCTCCCCAGCCTCACCCCCATCGCCCTGGGGGGACGCTATAGAAAGCATATTTAAGTTGATCCAGGGACAAGGCTTAGTTATAACTTGGTTGCAGATCACTAGACTCTTGGGTACATAAGAACGCACATCCCCTTAGTTCTTAGAGGAAAAAGAGATAAGGTTAGATAATTGGAAGCTAGTAGGAGATCAACTATGTGAATACTACAATGATAAAGGTCCTGGTTCCATTTCTATACATATTCTATACATACAACATAATATAATTGGTCTTAAAGAATCCTGCAAATTATAGAAAAAAAGAAAAATTCTAAGAACAGCCAGATGAGGAAGTATGAGGAAAAAGAGGAAGACAATGAACAGACTAATGGCTATATCACTGGAGGGCATGAGGAATTAAATGAGATGAAGGGTATGGTGATTCTCACTTTCACAAGGCAGCTTCAACCCCGCCTAAACCGGAACTGGTTCTTGATCCTCCCCCATCAACTCCACCTTTGGGATGGAGGGAGGAGGAGTAGTGGGAGGGGCAGTGACACCACCAGCACCTCCCCCTCAGCAATCACCCCCTCCTATGACTAGATTGCAAAAGGCAGAACTTAAAGCCACAGAAGGGCAGGATTTTGCTGATTTGAGAATAGAAATGTATACTGTGATTCAATAGTTTAACTCTTCAGGTCAAAAAAGTAGAAGATACGCTCCTTATCATCTAGAAATCCTCAAAGACCTGAAAAAGACTTGCACTCTTTATGGGGCTACATCAGCTTATATTAAGATGTTATTACAGAATTTGGCTTATGAAGTCTTAACCCCTAGTGACTAGAAATCTATAGCAAGGACATGCTTAGAATCTGGACAAAACTTGTTGTGGCTTTCTGAATACAGTGAGCTCTGTAGGATGCAAGCCCAAAAAAATAGTCATAATGGAGTTAATCCTCCAATTACCTGTGACCAACTAAAAGGGGTAGGTTCTTATGCAGAAATTTCAGTACAGATTAATTACTCCATAGCAGCATATGAGCAAATTGCTGCTGCTGCTATCAAAGCATGGGCTTTTCTCCCCAGTAAAAATGACAAGGATCCGACCTTCATGAAAATTGCACAAGGGCCAACTGAACCCTTTGCTTATTTTGTGGGATGTTTGCAGACAGCTGTCGTATGAACTAATGGTGAAAATGCAGCAACAGACATTATGATAAGGCAACTTGCTAAGGAAAATGCTAATGAGGTTTGCGGAAGAATTATACTAGGACTACGCAAGGATGCTCCTTTAGAGGAGCTCATAAGACGCTGTGCTGTGTCACAGTGGACACAAATGCCTTTTATATCCAGGCTATGATGCAGACTTCCCAAAATATGAACATGGGAAGACAGAGTCCCTCCTGGCAAGGGACTTCCAGAGAGACTCGTAGATGCTTTCAGTGTGGAAAAGTAGGGCATCTGAAAGCTCAATGTTGGCATAGAGACAGAGTGAGAAAACAGGGTGGGAGAACAAGATCCAATACCCTACATCCAAAATACAATAGAGGCTTTCATTGGGCCTCAGAATGTAGACAGATTCAGGGAAATGGGATGAGGGGCCCAGCCCCAGGGCCCAAGACCAAAAATACTTGGGGCATGATGGTAGCCAATGGTGCACCCAGAGAGTGCTTAGAAGTCCAGTACCCAGATATGACCAATCAGCTAGAAAGCCATATGATAGGAGAAAGGGATTACAATTGGGGAGAATAGAGTTGTATGCAGCTGGGACAACTGAGATATCCCCTGGAAAGGTGAAATCTGTTCCTCTCCAGCCTATGGATCCCTTGCCTCCAGGCACAGTAGGCTTGACTATTTCACCTCCTGAGAGCACTACAAAACAGTGTCCATCCATGCACTGATATGGGAAACTGGGGAATGTGTAGATAATATCCCAGTCACTAATACAGATAGACAATGTGTGACTTATCACCCAGGAGAAGTAGTAGCATCGGGTTTACTGATACAGACTCCTAATAAGCAATCTGGTGATAGTCGCCCAGTTTCTGACTCCAGACCACAGAATCCAGGAATATTCTACACAGCAGCTGTGACAGCTGACCGACCTATGCTCACGATCTATATAAATGGCATACAATTAGAAGGATTGGTAGTCACTGGTGCAGATCATACTATCATTAGAGGTGCCAACTGGCCCAGTCATTGGCCAAAGATTAAGGCAGACACCTACATGTCTGATGTAGGGGGATCAATAGCAGCTGAAGTTAGTGCTGCCCCTATGAGATGGACTTTTGAATGCAAAACAGGAGTTTTTACTCCTTTTATAGTTGAAAAATCCCCATCAATCTATGGGGAAGAGACATTTTACAACAATTAGGATTACAAATGATTACTTCATTTTTTAAAGCAGGGCTGCTGTTGAAGACCTGCCAACACTTTCACCTGTTCCTGGAAAACTGATACACCAGTGTGGATAGAACAGTGGCCCTTAGTTAGCGATAAAATTCAGGTCTTATTAGATATAGTACAGGAGCAACTTGACCAAGGACATTTACAACTTTCTTTAAGTCCTTGGAATTCCCTAGTATTTGTTGTAAGAAAGAAAGAAAATGGAGGATGTTGACTGATTTAAGAAAGGTAAATGAACAGATGGAAACTATGGGAACTCTTCAGCCTGGACTTCCATCCCCTACTCACTCAATTGCCTAGAGAATGGCCTCTTTGGATTATAGACATTAAGGATTTTTTTTATTCTATCCCTCTAGATAAGGAAAATATGAAAAGATTTGCCTTTTCAGTGCCCAGCGTTAACTTAGCTGAGCCTTATAAAAGATATGAATGGACAGGGAATGAAAAACAACCCTACTATGTGTCAAATGTATGTTGCTGCTGCTCTTACTCCAGTAAGAAAAGCATTTCCAAAAGTAATGTTATTACATTACATGGATGATATATTGGGATTACTCCTGAGGAACAAATGTTAGACGCATGTCTACAAAAGACCAAAGAAACACTAAGGAACTACAAATTGCACATAACTCCAGAAAAAAATTCAAAGACATGCACCTTTACAATATTTAGGATGTGAAGTATACCCTAAGGTGCTTACAGTACAAAAACTGTCCTTAAGAACAGAGAAGCTAAACACCTTAGATGACTTTCAGAAATTGATAGGAGATAGCCAATGGATACGTCCAGTGTTAGGCTTGACTACCTATCAATTGCAACCATTATATGACATTTTAAGGAGAGACAGTACTTTAAACTTAAAAGTAAACTTACTACGTCAGCTTACGAAAGAAGCTCAAGATGCTTTGAGAGAAGTTGAACTGGCTTTATCCAATTGGAAATATCAGTTTTTGCTACACAAGAGGCACACACAGCAGTCCTTCATCACGGAGATAGTGTGATAGAGTGGGTGAACCTCCAGGCACAACTAGAACAAAGCCTTACTCCTTACCCAGTGCTTGTGGCTAGAATTTTATTAAAGGCCATTAAGTGAGCAATACAATTATCTGGGATAAGACCTAATAAGATATACACATTTTATACCAATGCACAGATTAATGTGTGCTGTGAAACCATCCAAGTGGCAAATTTTATTGGCCACAATTCCAAATTTTATACATGGGTCTCCATTAAAGATAACCCATCTATTACATAATTAGCAATGGATTCTTGAAGAAAAAGTTTCTTAAGTTCCCCTTAAAGGACCAACTATCTTTACTGATGCATCAAAATGTAACATTTGTGCTGTATACTCTCATGACTTAACTATAAAGAGAATAGTCAGAACTCCTTTTGAGTCCACTCAGCAGAATGAATTGTATGCAATCATTTTAGCTCTTACTTATTATCCAGGAGGTATAAATATAATATCTGATTTGGCCTATTCAGTAGGTGTGGTACAAAGAATTGCCACAGCCCAAATAAAGTCTGTAGCCTCTAATATATATCAGCTCTTTAAGGAACTTCAAGAGCAAGTGAGAAAGCATCCAAGAAAAATTTATATCTTGCATGTTCACTTTCATAGTGGACTTCCAAGTCCTATTTTTGATGGTAATTAAAAGGCAAATAGTCTTCTAACTATGTTGGTCAATACTCCTTTATTCCGAGAAGCCCAGGAATCTCATTCTAAATATCATCAGGCTACTCGAGCTTTACATTTACAATTTGGAATAACAAGAGTGGAAGCTAGGAGCATAGTAAAAGCCTATACAGCTTGCCTTCCTTTCCATGCTTCTACACTGCCTCCAGGGAAGAACCCTCGTGGTTTGAGACCCAATAAAATTTGGCAAATGGATGTGACCCATTATAAATCTTTTGGTAGCCTGTCTTTTATCCATGTTGTGGTAGACACCTTTTCAGGATTCACTTTTGCAGTACCAGCAGCAAAAGAGACAGCCCAAGTGGTCACTGAATTCCTTATCCAAGCATTTGCAATTATGGATGTGCCACAAGCAATAAAAACAATAATGGAGCTGCATATACTTCTAAACATTTTGCACACTTCTTGATGTGCATATATGTAATAGATGGGTTATCTTTAATGGAGACCCATGTGTAAAATTTGGAATTGTGGCCAATAAAATTTGCCACTCGGATGATTTCACAGCACACATTAATTTGCGCATTGGTATAAAATGTGTATATCTTGTCAGGTCTTATCCCAGATAATTGTACTACTCACTTAATGGCCTTTAATAAAATTCTAGCCACAAGCATTGGGTAAGGAGTAAGGCTTTGTTCTGGTTGTACCTGGAGTTCACCCCCTCTATCACACTATCTCCGTGATGAAGGACTGCTGTGGGTGCCTCTTGTGTAGCAAAATTGATATTTCCAATTGGATAAAGCCAGTTCAACTTCTTTCAAAGCATCTTGAGCTTCTTTTGTAAGCTGACGTGGTAAGTTTACCTTTAAGTTTAAAACAATGTCTCTCCTTAAGATGCACTGGCTCCAGCAGACAGGTTTTATAACCCAGCAGAAGGGCAGTGTCCAGTACGAGCAGCTCCACTATCTTTAGATAATCACCAGATGATGTGGAGAGACCCAGAAAGTGGTGAATGGAAGGGACCAGATAGGCTAACTGCTTGGGAGAGAGGATTTGCTTGTATCTCTCTACAGATGGAGAAGGAATCAGATGGGTGCCAATGAGCCGTATTCGCCTTGTCCATCGCAGAGAGACAGAGCAGAAGGAATGAAAGAGAAGACCCAAGAAATATCGTGTGGTTCTGTTGTTGATTGTGCTCACCATTAAAAGAACATGGCAGTTATGATGTCTGACTCATGGATATCAAAAATTGTTGGACTTCAAAACCTTCAGGAATCACTGGATTCTTTGAGACATGATAGGATTGTGGTAGGACTTGAAAACCCTCAGGAATCATTGGATTCTCTGAGACATGATAAGACTGTTGTAGGACTTGAAAACCCTCAGGAATCATTGGATTTTCTGAAAAATGATAAGACTGTTGCAGTACTTCAAAAACTCGTGGGGATCATTGGATTCCCTGACACTTGAAGCAATGGACAATAGATTGGTTTTGGACTATCTCTCGGCTGCTGAAGAAGGCGTATGTGTGACTGTTGTTTACATATCCTCCTTCTAGGATTTCTGGAAATCTTTTACGACACCATGTTGATTTATATTGTTTGTTATATCACTACTTGCACATACAATTCATGTTTGTTACACCACATTGAGCCTGCACTGACTGTGGGGAGAATCACCACTAAGAGCCTGTGTGTTATTGCTATGTGCTTGTGTAATACCTCCCATGCTGATGGGTTTGTGCATACCTGTTTCTAATAAGACCCTTCAGCCCAGAGACCCGCTAGCAATCCCCACTTCCCTTTGGTGCTTTTCATCTCCCTTCCTGAGAAGTCACAGCAGAAGTGATCACCTCCTTTTTGGTGTTTTCACTCCTTTCCTGAGAAGTCAGGGATGGCATGACCTGTGCTCTAAAACAAAAGAAAGTGGGAGATGTGAAGGGCTGAAACTCTGAGTTGATGCACTGAAGTTGGACAACCGAGCACGTAAGGCTAATTACTAATCGGACAATACTCTATTAGCAAATGCTTGGGAAATGGCCCTTTCCACTATTCTGTGCTGGTTCAATCTTTTGGTGTATACATAGAATTGTGGGAAGAATTAGGGGGTAGAGGAAGATAAGTCAGCGTCACTTTGGTGGTAGAGGAAGAGAAGAAAGGTCCTGCGCCCATCCTGTTCACTTCTAGCCCTAAAGATCAAGAATAAAGACCAAGGACCTGACTCTGGATAATTCCAAGGTATCCTGGGTGCTAACTCGGTCTTCCCAGGGTGAGACTGAAATTAAGGTGACCAATTAGGAGACCATTGTAGTGGACCATATGGGGAAGTAGTAAATGATAAAACTCTAACCTAAAGTGACAGCTGAATGAGTGGAGATTGAGTCTGGGGGAGTAGTTTATTCAGGAAATTATGTGGGATAAAAAGCATAAAAATTTAGCAATCAATTGGATATGTGAAATGAATGACAGTGAGGAACTGAAGGTGACATCAAGGCAGTCAATCTGGATAATCAGGATTGTAGTCCTCTTAAACAATAAGAGGGAACTCTAAAAAGATGCATAATAATTGTTAAGGAAATAAATCCAGTTTTGGATATGTTGAATCAGAGTTACCTACAGGATATCCAGCTGGAAATGTTCATTAAACAATTTATGATATAGGCGTCTATCAAGACAGAAATCAGGGTTGGATATATAGATTGGGAAGTCATCTGCATTGTTGTTGTTAAATCATTTCAATCGTGTCTAACTCTTCACGACCCAATTTGAGATTTTCTTTGGCAAAGATACTGAAGTAGTTTACTATTTCTTTCTCCAGATCATCTACAAATGGAAGCAAATGGGGTCCTAGAGCTAGCACGTATTAAGTCTTGGAGGTCACATTTGAACTCAGGATCTCTTGGCTCCAGGACTATGCTCTATTCCCTACTATGCTGCCTGGCTGCCCTAGGGATCTGCATATCTGTAAGCTTTTTTCTAACTTTAAAGCATTATATAAATGTCTGATATTGATGCTGTTATCAAATGGGTTTTCTCCATCTCTAGAGTGATGAGTATATTAGTGTTGTTAGTTGCCTTTGTTGACCTAATGGCTCACTTACTTTATCTATTGGCTGCTATCTCCATTAGGAAGAATAGTTTATAAATCCAACTTTTTGGGAATGAAGACCACATAAACTCCAATGATAGCTGACATTTATATAATACTTTAAATACTTTAAAATTTGCAAAAAGATTTGCAGATAGTCTCTCATTTGAGCTGACAACCCTGGGAAATAAATAGTACATGGAGAAAACACTGGATTTGGAGTGAAAGAACTTGTGCTATCTGTCACTTATTATCTATGTTCCTTTGGCCTTTGAGAAATCACTTCACCTCTCTGGGCCTCAATGTCACCATCTGTAAAATAAAGAAGTTGGACTAGATATTCTCTAAGGTCCCTTCCAGCTCCAATCTATGATCATCCACACTTTAGAGATGATTAAACTGAGGCAAATGGAGGTTTAGCAGTTTACCCAGGATTACAAGTTTTGTTTAAAAAAGATTTGAACTTGTCTGTTTTACCACTTTTCTATTCTGCCTCCCAAATTGTTTATATTGACAAATAACAGATACATGGCTAAATCAAGGAGCAAACCTTATACAGGAAAACAATTTCTAAATGTCCTAAAAATGCTGGTTTTAAGTCTTTTAAAATTCTAAAACTCCAACTGTCTCTAATCTTCTCTCTTTCTCTCCCTCCTTCATTCCATCTGTTTCTTTTTTCCCCTCACTTCCTCTCTCCTCCTCTCCTTTTCCCTCTCCTCTCTCTCCCTCTGTCTCTGTTTCTCTGTATTTCTCTGTCTCTCTGTCTCTGTCTCTATCTCTCTGTCTTTCTCTGTTTCTGTCTGTCTCTATCTCTGTCTTTGTCTCTGTCTCTCTGTATCTCTCTGTCTCTCTCTTCCTCATTTATAGCAATCTTGTCCTACTCCTTAATCACTTCAAGACCATAGTGATTTGTAATTTAAAGATTCTGCAGGTTCTAGATACCCCTCAGGAATTGTCTCTACTCGGTCCATTATATCACACAAGGCACTTCATTCTTAAAGTAAGACTGAAAGAATTTATTAACTTGGTTACAGAGATCAGAGGATGGGAAAGGCAGTTAAGCAATTGTTTAAACATCTTTTTTAAAAAATCAATTTCAATTAAAAAAATCATTGCTCTCCAAGTATAATAATAGCTAATATGTATGTAGTAATCTAAAGTTTTAAAAGATAGATGATAGATAGATAGAATCTCATTTGGTCTTCATTACAGTCATGTGTAATGGCAGCTAATATTAACCTCATTTTATAGATGAGGAAAAGGTAAATGATTTGCTCTGGACTGCAGGTCTCTCTGACTCCATATTCAGCATTCTGCCCACTGTACCACCAAGCTGCCTCCAGTATGTGCTCAGTATTGGACTAACAGGCATTAACATGGTATTATTGAGTCTGACAAAGGGATAATTGTTGCCGGTATTTTATGCTACTCTTCCTGACAAAGCTGAGAGCTGGTGTTTTATCAAACACTTTTAAGATGCTGAGGCCCTTCACGAGGATAGTTGAATAAACAATCCCTGAGGTTAAGTACAGAAGTGTTAACCCAAGCAACAGAGCCGTCTAGCTTACTCATCTTTAGGGGACTTTAATTGCAGGAAGAATCATAGATCTTTCCCTCCAAACTTGATTAGACTGAATTCTTAAACAAGGTGTCCTCAATTGGGACATCATGCGAGAATTGTTGAACACTCATGGAGTGTGATTATATTCATTTGTATGTCTGCAGAGGCTTCAAGAAAATCAATACCTCTGTATTCATTTGCATCCTCATTGTTTGATTCCAATCTATTCAAAGTTTTCATGGCATCATAGAATTTCAGCTTTTGAAAACTGGAAGAAAGCTCTATAGCCATTTAGTCTTTAGAGTCTTATACCATGTCTTGTCCAGAGTAATGGTTAACAAATACTTGTTGGGTTGGATTGGATTTGACGAGATAGTTTCTAAGCAAATGTTGGGCAATTATAACTATTCTTGAGAGTCATGTCTTGATGGCTTTAGTGGAAAATATAGACTCCTTCTGCCAGCTATAACTATACTGTATAAATCACTATAAATTGCAGACAAAAACTCCACTCTGGCCATGGGAATTACAAATTGTTATATGTGTATAATCACCTCTGGCATCTCCAGAAGCTGTCTGTTTTGGAGACCTATACAACTCAGCCCCTCCCATTCTCTTGAATAATACATCTGCTTTATATTTAGAAGGTATTGAAATCAGCCCCTGAGGATATGGAATTTTAATTTAAAAATCTCTATTAAATTGTAGCTCTTTCCCACCCCCAAATGCATTTGTAACATCAAAAGGGAAATAGAAATATTCATTCTGAGACATATCCCATCTTTTTAATGGGGGAGAAAATTTTACTCTCGCCTAAAGACATAGAATCCAGTTCTCAGAAAAATAATTGGAAAAAGACACATTTGTTACCTGGATGAAGTAATGCAATTATGATGGGGTTCCCTAGTCTCTGACTTAGATAGATACATGAATTACAGTAGAGGACCAAGTTAATGACCACTGGGCCAAACCTCCCCATAGTGCCACACAAACTTAAGGTAAGTTAACTTTCAAGGATACTGAGGGTATCCAGAAGTAGAGAATATCTATGAATTCTGGCACCTGGGACAAACTGAGTTGGAATGGAGGTAGAGGGAAGGTAATAACCCTGGATCACCAATCTTATAGTCTCAGGAGATGAAGGGATAGGAAGAAACAGGAAAGGGGGATGCTTTTAAAAGAATTCTTTTCCCAGGAAAGTGACACAATTTTCAAAGGAACTATGAGACTGATACATAAAGTCAGCTGGCAGAGGACTATGAGACTAGGGAAAAATTGACCAGAAGTTTCTGACCTATCCCAAAAGTCAGCCAAAACTCTATAGTTCCCCTTCTCTAATTACAGTTCTGTCCAGAAAGAGGAATCACTTTTCACACCTTTAGTATTTTGACTTTAATGTTAGTTTATACAAACACATCATATACATGTAATGCATGTGTGTGTGTGTGTATACACACATAATGTATGTATATATATGATTTACTGTGTGCTAGGTCCTATGATATACCCAAAGAGTTAATTCAGCTTACACAGAATATATTACTTCCAGAGACGACTTGTTTTACCTTTGTTCATGATCCTTCAGATCCTTCAACTTTTCTGAGCTGATAGTTTTTCCATAGTTAATCTGTGTTTTTCTAAATCACCCATAGAATAGACTTTGAGAAGAGCTACATGAAATGGAGAGGAAGAAATCAGGAGAAGGTGAAAAAGGGAATAATAACATTTCATTTATTAGATCAAGGATTTAATTTTTATTGTACGCCCCAAATAGTGGAAACCACTCCTGAATGTCTTATAATTCTTAATGCCTTCCCTCCTACTTTCTTCTCCTGCCTTGTCCCCTTTTCTTCTCTTTTCAAAGAGTATATGTAAGTTTTCAGGTGTGTTGCAGGAGAAGATTGTGAGAGAAGTCAGAGGCAGAAAGGAAGAGAGAGAACATCATTAGCACTTCTAATTCTGCACAAGAGAACTAGTTTATATCAATTTTAATACATAGAACAAAAATTATGATCCCAAAGTCTCAATAATATTAATTGTACTCCTACAGCAGGGCTTCTTAACCTTTTTCCATTTGCAATCCCTTTTCATGCAAAAAAATTATTACATTACATCAGGTATATATGTATATCTATATACATGTATATAAAATATGTATAAAATCAAACATTTGCTGATAATAAATTATAATTTCATGACCCATACATTCAGTTACAAGACTAAATATGGGATCACAAACAACAGTTTAAAAAACTGGGTGCAACAGTAGAATAACTATTTTTTAAAAAAAATTATCATTTTAACTAAAACAAGTTTGATTGGTTCTTTTTTAATTGGTCATTTAGTATTTGCTTACAACATTCCAGGCACCACAGTAAGTGCTTGGAATATAAAGAAAAGAAAAAAATAGCCCATGTTTTCAAGGATGACACAGTCTAATACTGTTACATGTCAAAGTTATCAATGTGTTCGAAAAAATATTAGGTTTCTCTTTCTTTTTTTCTTCTTCCTTCCTTCCTTCCTCTTTCTTTTTTTCTTTCTTTCTTTCTTTCTTTTTTTTTCTTTCTTTCTTTCTTTCTTTCTTTCTTTCTTTCTTTCTTTCTTTTTCTTTCTTTCTTCTTTCTTTCTTTCTTTCTTTTTCTTCTTTCTTTCTTTCTTTTTTTCTTTCTTTCTTTCTTTCTTTCCTTTCTTTCTTTCTCTTTCTTTCTTTCTTTCTTCTTTCTTTCTTTCTTTCTTTCTTTCTTTCTTCCTTCCTTCCTTCTTCCTTCCTTCCTCCCTCCCTCCTTCCTCCCTTCCTTCCTTCTCCTTCCTTCCTTCCTTCCTTTCTTCCTTTCTTTCTTTCTTTCTTTTTCTTCTTTCTTTCTTTTCTTCTTTCTTTCTTTCTTTCTTTCTTTCTTTCTTTCTCTCTTTCTTCCTTCCTCCTTCATTCCTTCCTCCTTCCTTCCTTCCTTCCTTCCTTTCTTCCTTCCTTCCTTCCTCCTTCCTTCCTTCCTTCCTTCCTTCCTTCCTTCCTTCCTTCTTCCTTCCTTCTTTCCTTCCTTCCTCCCTCCCTCCTTCTTCCTTCCTCCTCCTTCCTTCCTCCTCCTCCTTCCTTCCTCCCTTCCTCCTTTCCTCCCTTCCTTCCTTCCTTCCTCCTTCCTTCCTTCCTTCCTCCCTCCTTCCTCCCTCTCTCCCTCCCTCCCTCCTTCCTTCCTTCTTCCTTCCTTTCTTCCTTCCTTCTTTCTTCCTTCCTTCCTCCTTCCTTCCTTCCTTCCTCCTTCCTTCCTTCCTCCCTCCTCCCTCCCTCCTTCCTCCTTCCTTCCTTCCTCCCTCCCTCCTTCCTTCCTTCCTTCCTTCCTTCTTTCTTCCTTCCTTCCTTCCTTCCTTCCTTCCTTCCTTCCTTCCTTCCTTCCTTCCTTCCTTCCTTCCTCCCTCCCTCCTTCCTTCCTTCCTTCCTTTCTTCCTTCCTTCCTTCCTTCCTTTCTTCCTTTCTTCCTTCCTTCCTTCCTTCCTTCCTTCCTTCCTTCCTTCCTTCCTTCCTTCCTTCCTTCCTTCCTTCCTTCCTTCCTTCCTTCCTTCCTTCCTTCCTTCTTCTGAGGAAATTGGGGTTTAGTGACTTGCCCAGGTCACACAGCTAGGAAGTATTAAGTATCTGAATGCAGATTTGAACTCAGGTTGAACTGACTTCAGGGCTGATGCTCTATCCATATTTCTTAAATTATTATATTGCATTGAAATTAATGTTGTTAGGGACCTTGGATTATCAGCCTATCCCATTGTGTCTATATGTATTGTCTAAAATATTAATTAACATCATATATGTCAATCCCTAACAACAATCTCCTTGCCTTCTATCATCACTTTTTCCCTCTAATTCATCCTCTACCCTCTGCCAGATTAATTTTCCTTCTGTATCGATGTGGTCATATCATATCACTTCTTTTACTGAAATTATTCCATATTTAATAGTTCATTATTTCCTATTAAATTAAGTTCATATTTTTTTATCTGGCTTTCAAAACCCTCCTACAATCTATCAGTATTCTTTTCAAACTTGGTTCAGTAACTTCTATGTGCTCAAAATTCCAATCAAATGAACTGCTTGTTGTTTTCTTTATGTTCCCTCTGTTTTCTTACTATTTTTGTTTTCTTTTGTTTGTTTTTATTTTTGTGCCTGAATGTTCTACCACTGCTGATCTTTATTTGATAAAATCTATCTATTCCTTAAAATTAACCTTTAATGCTACTTTCTCTATGAATTCTTCCCCATTCTCTCCAGCTAGTAATTAGCTTTCTTTCCTGGTCCTGGTTTTTTTGCCCTTTGAATATACACTTAACATGTTCTAAGAATTTAACCCTCTACTACACTATGAGAGCTACATTTGCTATCTCCCCTGGGCCTAGAATAGTGCTTTGTGAAAAATAAACATTTAATAAATAAAAAAATAGAAATTTAATAAGTAAAAAAAATAAAATAAAAAATCTGAATTATTGAAAGATTTTCTTACCTTGAGATTAGGAGATCTAAGTACTATAATTTAAGGCAAAAAGAAAAGTTCTTTTTAATAAAGTACTGACCATTCTTAGTCATTCAATTTCCCTAACAATTTATCTAGGAGGCATATAAGTCCTTCCCTGTTTTTCACAAGGGACTCTGATCCAAGAGGAGATCTGCTTACAAATGTAAGGCAGCCATATGGCTCTAAGAAAGAAAGAAAGGGAGATGCTGAGAATACTTGGGACCTGTAAATCAATATGCACATCCATCCTTGTGGTCCCTTTTGTTGTTTAGTCATTTTCCAGTCATGTTTAACTCTTTTTGGTTTTTTTTTGGGCAAAAATACTAAAGTGGTTTGCCATTTCCTTCTTTAGCTCATTTTCAGATAAAAACCCGAGGCAAACCGGCTTAAGCCCAAGATCACACAGCTAGTAAATATCTGAGGCCAGATTTGAACTCAGGCGGCGTTCATGACTCAAGACCTGGCACTAGCCATCTATCCCCTCCCTGCTTAAGGTCCTACAGGAAGCCATTTGCACTAAGGTTTTGGGTCCAGATAGAGGTGCTGAAATGGAGGCAGAGCAAATCCATGGCTCTTTCCCTTGCTAATTCTAAAGATATAGGTATAAACCACTGAATGATAAGGCATGGGTCCCAATGGTGAGGAGTCAATCTATTGACCTAGTCTTTGCTATTATCAGAGAGAACAGCAAAGAAGGAAACCAACCACCTGGACTTATACTTTTGCTGAGTCTGTGAGTCATATAGACTATTTAGATAAAAAATACAAGATGAGAACCAGCAGCAGAGAAGATCACTTTGATGTACTCAGAAAGGGGAAGTTTTAAGGATAGTTAAAGACCTTAAATATGGACCATTCTATATTTTTCTTGCATTTACCTTGTTCTTTACGCAAAGTCTTATTAGCTTGCATGATGGAAGGAGAGTTTTCCTTTGGAGAAAACAAAACAACCCATAAACTGACATTCCTAGTGTTTCCTTTAGTGGAGGCATCTAATCAGATTCCCATAAACAGAATAGGGGAGTGTCATTCCCAGGGTTTCACCAAGTGGGACTATAAATCAGAAAGATTTTTTGTGCAAATTGTACCTGGATTCATTCTGTCAGGGACACAGATCTAATTAGTAAATATGTACATGTATTTTCCCTTCTGGCTCAGTTTTAGAAGGAAATAACACCTCTATTTAAATGCTCCATCTTTAATATGACGAAGGCTGTCCCTAAAGCAAGAAAGATTTTTAGAGTTCAACCTTTATATTCACAGCAGCATGAACATATGTTCCTCTTCCCCTCCCCCAATTCTTCATTTCCTGGCAATGAATCCATAGTTATTGGGCATAACCAATAACCAGGACAAATTCTGAAGGCTAATAGGAAGCTTTCATGATGATGAGATCAAGTGTAAATGTCATGATTCTGGGAGACGATCTTCCACTTCCATCAACTGGGCTGCTTTCTCCTTCCTTCCGCCTTTGTACCTGCTGCTTCTGCTGCTAAGAGTAACCATTCAGCTGTGAAACCAAAGCTTTTCTTCTGACTTCAGCAGGGGCCATTTTTAGTTATGTGAAAACCATGCACATATTCCTCCACCCCCATTTTAAAGTTGACATATGTACATATGCTTGAACTTTATATATATGCATATTATATGTGTAAGGGGGAGGTGGGAATTATGCAAAGAAATACGGTAATTGCAGGCTACATTAAAAGTACTATAAAATCGCTTTTGCAGTGTGGGTGTACAGCATTCCCTGGATGCCATATTTGAATTTTAGATAAATTTCACCTGTAATTTTATGGTAGCAGGGAGAAAAGTTTTCTGAATAGCAGAATCATAGTCTCAGAGCTGGAGGGGATTCCTTAGATCTTCTCATCTAATGCATGTGGGAGCAGCAATCCTTTTTACAATATCCTCCCTCAAAGTGGTCATATGACCTATGATTGAAGATTTCTATGGAGGATGAACCCATTGTTTTAGGAGACAGCCTGTTGATTTTTAGGAAATAATCTTTTAAGTTTTTCCTTCTTTTGAACTTGAATCTGTCCCTTTCCTGCCTCCATCTAGTTGCTCCTACTTTTGAACAAGTCTAGTCCCTATTACTCTTGACAGCTCTTTAAGTAGTTGAAGACAGCTATCATGCTTCCCACCAGTCTTCTTCAGGCTAATTCTCACTCTCTTCAACCAATATGGTTTGGTTTAGGTCACCCTCCTCTGGAATTACTCAGGTCCATCAATGTCTTTCTTAAAAATGTGGCTCTTCATAATAAACAACATTCCAAATATAGTCAGACCTGGGCAGGGTATAATAAAACTAATACTTCCCTTGTTTTGGATACCATGACTCTCAGTATGATCTAAGATGAAAGTAGCTGCCATTTTGTCCATAGTGAGTTCACTCCAGGATTTTTTTATATTAACCATTGCCTTAATTATGGTGTATTAGTGCAGTTGGATTCTTTGAATCCAAAACTAGAGTTTTCCATATATACCTTATCATTGGCCCCAGTATACCTACCTATCTTCAATACTCAATTCAATCGCCATCTCCTACAAAGTCCTTTTATGATTCCCACAATTGTTAGTTGCCATTCTTCTAAACTGTTATATTTATTTTGGGTTTTCATGTTCTTTCCCTATGTTAAGGGGTAAATTCCTTAAGTTTCAAACATGATTGATACTTTACTTTAGTAGCTATGAAATTTTGACCAAGTCAGCCTCTCGCTCTCACTTTTCTTACCTTAAAAAGGGAGACATGTGTTAATAATAATTTTTTTTGAAGACAATTGGGGTTAAATGACTTTCCCAGGGTCACACAGCTAGGAAGTGTTAAGTGTCTGAGACCAGATTTGAACTCAGGTCCTCCTGACTTCAGGGCTGGTACTCTATCCACTGGCCATCTAACTACCCCCTTAAAATAAATTCTTAAGGGCAAAGTCTTTCATTTTTGTCTTTTTATCCCTAGTACTCACTACAATGTTTGACACATTAAAAAAACAAAAACAAAACAACTGTACCCATGACTTCAATGGAGTTACCTGTGAAAAACTACCTCTTTGGATGTATGCTTATTCCTTTTCTTCAACTTATGGTCTTAGAGAGTTGTTTGAAGATCTGAAAGATTAAGTCATTTGCACAGTATTACACAGTGTATATATTATCAGACACAATACTAGAACCCAGCTCTTCTGACTCTAAGACGAGCTCTTTATTCACTGTACCAGCTCTCTGCCTTTCTGGACACAAAGTGGATATTAAATAAATTTCTGATTGAATTTAATTAAATTGAAGCATGAAAGAATTTTCAGATGCCAAAGGCCAAAGAGACTAACCCCTTGGCAAACATTTCAAAAAGGTTTATCTTAATCTTTACTAACTATAGAGTAAATAGATCTTAAGCCAAGATAATACTCAGTTCCTTCTGGGTATGCCTTTTCTCCTTTCCTCTAATTTGAGAGCTGCTTGGATCAGAAATGGAGAGCCAGAAGGGACCCCCAAAGTCTTCTAAGCTACCCTTCTTTTTTTACTGAGGAAGAAATAGACCCGGAGATACCAAGGCACTTATCTAAGGTCACTGAGAAGGGTCAGAGGAACACAGATCCTCTGACTTCAGGGTTACTGCTATTTCATGCTGAATGGCCATGTTTAAGTGGAATCGTTTATCCTCAAAACACTGAAGAAAGTTCATAGGAAATGGTAGACCAAAGGGAAGAATTAGAAACTTCAGTCACGTCATATCTAAAAATGCATGTTTATCTCTGAAAGTTCTATGTCCTATGTTCCCATGGTTCAAAAGTAACCTTTTAAGAGGATCACATTTTTATTAGAAATTGAAATTTGGGGCAAAAAGGAAGCTGTAGAAGCAGAGTTGAAGAGGAAGAGCATTCCAGGTATAGGGTAACCAGAGAAAATGTCCAAATCATAAAGACATAGTATCTAGTCTGGGGAACATCCATGATGTCAAAGTCACTGATTGAAAAAGTACTTGGTAGGGAATAAGGCATAAGAAAATTAGAAATGTAGGAAGGCATAAGTTATGAATGGCCTTGAATGCCAGAAAGAGCATTTTGTAATTGATCCTCGAGAACGCAGGGAGCCAATGGAGGTTTTTGAATAGAGATATGATATGATTGAACCTGTGCTTTAATGGTTGAATGAAGGAAATTCAGCATAAGAAGATACTTGATGCAGGTAGACCCACTGGTATGTTACTATAATAGTCCAGTAGTGAAGCAATAAAGGGCCTTAACTTAACAGTGTCAGTGTAGAGAAGTAAGCTTATTTACATTCATTTCCAAATAGATATTTCTCCATCCCCTATCCATCAATCCTTTTCTTGTAATAATGAATAAAAAAAAAGAAAGAGGAGGAAACAAAACAGTTCAGTAAAACTGATCAACACACAGTAAATATTCATTAAGTTCCTACTCTATATAATATATTTTGCTGGTACCTTTGCAATAAAAAATTTAGATAAGACTTGGTCTCCACCCGAAAAGAATTTATAGCTATAGATTTTATGTGACAAATAAATTTTATTTTGTTCCTCAAAGTCCCACAGTAAATAATACTGCAAGCAATCTTAATGCCAATAATAATTACCTAGACTGGGGAGAGGGATCTGAACTATTCTCATTGTCTGCTGCATTAAAAATCTACAAATTCCTTTTTTTATACCAAAGCAATTTCTTTATATACTTTACCCTTCCTGCCTCTCCTTATTGTAGTCTCACTTATAATATAGAATAGTCTGATGGCTTCTTGAACCTGTCCAAAGGTAACAATGGCTTTCCTTGGACACTTTAGGTATTTGGAATCAGAATTAGAAGCCATGTCTGTTTAACTGCTTCAAATGGATAAAATGAGGCTCAGAGAAGATCCCAAGATCACTAGAAACCTTAGGCATCCTCTTCCTAATCTGGTCAGGGATTCTACTCCACAGCCATAGAGTCCAACTCATATGTCAAGAAACCTTTGCTATATTATACCCAATAATTAATCATATACATAATCTCTGGTTGAAGACTTTCAAAAGGAGAATGAGTTTGCCTTCTATCAAAGCAATCCATTCCCTTAATGATAGTTCTGATGGTTAGGAAGTTTTCCCAACATCTAGTCCAAATTTGCCTATTTGTAAATTATACTTAGTGCTCTTAGGTTTATCCTTTGGAATCAGAGAGAACAAGTCTAATCCTTCAAAAAATTGAATACAGCTATAATTTCTAGCTATAATTTCTATGCTCCGTTCCATCAGTCTAACCTCATTTGACATGGACTCAGGCTTTTCACTCTCTGGTAGCTCTCCTTTAGACATTCATAAGCCAGAGGGTTTACCAATGTCTTTCTTAAACTTTAATGCCCAGAACTGAATACAGTACTCCAGATGAGGTATGACAAAGACATAGCACAGCGAGGTAATTCTGTTCCTGGAAAACTTGTGACTTTTAAGGTAATTCAAGAACACATTAGCTTTTCTGGGGGGCACATCATCTTGCTGACTCACATTGAGCTCCTAGTCCACTAAAACCCCCGAACCGTTTCAGAATTACTGTCTAGCTATGCTTCCCTCATCTTATATTTATGGAGTTAGTTTGTTTTTGTAACCAGGTGCAAGATTTTTTATTTCTCTCTATTGAATTCAGCCTTGTAGATTCAGTCATCTAGCTGGTCTTGATCCTTTCCGGAAAAGAAAAGACTAGGATGCAGGAGGGGAATAAGCATTCATGTGATGCTTACTATGTGCTCTGTGCTAAGCATTTTTACAAATACCCCATTTGATAATCACAACAACCTTGTGAGGTGTGTGCTAATATTATCCCCATTTTATAGGTGGGGAAACTGAAGGCAACAGAACTTAAGTGACTTTCTCAGAGTTCTACAACTAGTAAGTGTCCGAAGCTACCCTCCAAACTCAGCGTTCTTTCTATTATACCTACAGAACCTGGCTCTAACCCAGGGAGCTAGGGATCCTGCTCCACTTAATGCCATTTGCAAATATGATTAGGGTGCTATCTATGCCGTTAGCCAAGTCATTGATAAAAATATTAAGCAGCATAGTGCCAAGAGCAGATGTCTGGCACATTCTGCTCCAGACCTCCTGCCACACTGATGCTCCCCTTTGAGTTCAGCCATTCCACTAGTTCTGAGTCCACCTGATTATATTATCATCAAATCCATATTTCTTCAACTTCTCAACAAGAATAAGATGAAACAGTTTACCAAAAGCTTTGCTAAAATCTAGGTAAACTCTCTATATGTTGTTACATTTCTCTCCTATACTGAGATTAGTAATCCTGTGATTACTAATGAATTAAATAAGGGTAGCTTAGCATGACTTGCCTTTGAAACCAGGCTGGCTTCTTTCTAAAATTTATTTCCTTTTCTAGATATTCACAGACCCTCTTCTTAATGATCCATTCTAAAATTTTCCCAGAAATCAGTCTGGGAAGCTCATTGATCTATAAATTTCAGACTTCATTCTCCTCCTTTCCCCTATATTCATACACACACACATATCAACTAGTTCATAATCCATCTAATGATATTGCTAACTAGTCCATGTCCTTCCATATTTTCCAGAAGAACAGAATGATATGCTGTTTCAGACACTTGGTTAAAATCTCAATTAACAGTATCTTTGGCATTCCCTTCACCTACCAGTTAAGTAGTTCTCTCAGGAAAGGCAGGCAGATGGTACACTGGATAGATAGAGTTCTGAGCCTGGAATCACAAAGATATGAGCTCAATATAAATGGGGAAAATATTGATACCTATCTCCCAGAGTTTGGAAGATCGAATTAGATAAATTTATAAAGTGCTTAATATAGTGCCCGGAACATAGTAAGTGATATAGAAATGTTAGTTATTATTTTATTTAATTATTAAAAGGAAATGAGCTCAATCTGCCACAATTTATTCTTTTTTTCTATAAAGTATTCTTTTTTTTTTTTACACAAGACAATTGGGATTCAGTGACATGTCCAGGGTCATACAGCTAGTAAGTGTTAAATGTTTGAGGATGGATTTGAACTTAGGTCCTCCTGACTCTACTCTATCCATTGTACCATCTAGCTGACCCTATAATCTATTTGTGATGAAGCCATGATAGGTTTCTCTCTAATCACTGTATTTTTACACTAATTTATGCCAATGGGAAAATATAATGCCACCTACAAAAATTTGATAGATGCATGTAACTGCAGATGTGATATCATCTTTCTTTTATAGTCTATAAAATTTCCCTGAATTTAAGAAATAGACATCCCTTGAGTCTATTTTCATCATGGATATGAATTGTGTAGCTCAAGATTTTATTAAAGTAATTAAGTCATCATGGAAATGGCAAAAACTGACAGTAAATAGAAATTGAATTTTCAATAAGAGTTGGTCTGATTATTTACTGTCATTATTACATTTGTAACTAGTACTTTTTTATTGTCAGGTGTATATAGTAATGAAGGGACTCTAGTAATTCAGGGATTGAGATATGTACTTTTCAAAGGTCTTTGAAGAAATTGCCATGTAAGTATCAACCAGGTGGCACTGAAACCATCACAAGTTGCTATGTTTCATTGTACTGCCATCATTATGTAGAAAGAATGCTATGTAAATTAATGTTAATTCAACAAACTTCATAAGGCACCTACTGTGTGCAAGGTATTATTCTAATGCTGCAGATACAAAGACAAAATATGAAAGCCTGTATCTTCAAGAAGTCAGGAATATAACACAAATAAATAACTGTCCAAAGAGGGTGAACACTAACAATTTTCATGTGATAATTTCAGAGTAGGAAGTGTCAGGGAAGAATCAGGAAAGGTTTTTCACAAAAGATAGAACATGATATGAACCTTGAAGAATGATAGGTATCAGGCTGTTTTAACTAGAATAAAAAATGCAAATGGAAATAATATGAAAGTCTGGCAAGGTAAGTAAGAGCCAGACTGTGAAAGGCTCCAGCTTGTCAGTTTTCTTCCTAAAAGATAGAGCAAGAAATTCATTAGCTAGTGAACAGAGAGTTGGAATCAGAGAGTCCTAGATTCAAATCCCAACTGATGCTTAAGTAACCATAAGAATTCAGGCAAGTCACTTAACATCTCAGCCTGCTTTCTTCCCTGTAAAACAGAAATAGTAATTATGCTTCTAGTCCCTTCCCCAGACAATATTATGAACATCAAATGATATAATATGTAAAGTACTTTAAAAACAATAAAGTGTTCTCCTATTATATTCCAGATGTGCTCACACAAAGGCAGGAGGACCACAAACTTTCTTGTCTGGAGATTAGACTTCTATCAGTGCAGCCGGGTATCTAGTTGGACTTTTTTGGTACACATTCCACATTATTGACTCATAGAACATGCAGTACCCAAAAACCTCCTGGTTTGTTATTGTTGATGTTGTTTTTTTTTTTTTTCACATGAAAGATTTGTAGCCACTTCTTCCCATTTTAAAAAAATCCAAATATAGGGTTTTACATTTATCCTGTTTAAAATGTATCCATCTAGATCCAGCCATATATTTTTATTCTATCTTTGATGTATTAGTTATCCCACTAGTTTTCTCTCGTTTACAAATTTGATAAATATATCCTTTATGTCTTCAACTGATGTCAGTAATAACATTGTTATAGAAAGGTGGGGCACAGAGGTAGATTCCTAGGGTACTTGCATAAACCACCATCCAGATTGCCATTGGAATAAGTAGGCAGGATAGGTGAATTCAACTTTATGGGTTATTTTTAGCTCTAGTCTGATACTTTTTAATGGGCACAAATTGGTATAAAGTCAAGTACAGTTACTGGTCAGTGCATTCATTCTATACATTGCTACCTGTACTTAGGAACTGAAAAGAGGAAGATTCGTAATTATATGTTTAAGTGATGATGTTGTAAGTGGAATCTCTTTTGCTAACCCAATTCAGGAAATCCTTTTCAAAAGAATCTCTCACACAACAACTACATTTTTCTCTATTTCACTGAAATGTTGGGTTAGTTCATTGTCGAATTCTATTTTGCAATTATTGATTTCTGGTACAAAATAATCTGCACTTATACATAAGATCAAGATTTTCCATGGTTAAAAAAGGTGCTGCTTATGCTTCCATTTCACTTTTTTTTGAGGCAGTTGCGCTCATGACTTGCCCAAGCTCCTTTGAAACAGTACTTTAAAATCTCAAAAATGCATTTCATCACCAACCTATTTCATTCCCCCTCCTCTCCTGTTTTGAAACAACTTAAGAGGGAGATTTTAGATGATGATCCTTACTACTTGTGAAAAGACATTAACTTTCCTAAGCCTCAGTTTTCTTATCTGTAAAATGAGAGGGGTCAGCCTTCCCTTTCAGCTGTAGATCTAAGATCTCTGATCTCTGAGAATGAGAAGAGGCATCGGTTGGAAGGAGTGGAGTTAAAAAAAACAGTTGGTAGATAAGTTAATATGGAAAGAAAGATAGGGAAACTGGGTTAGGAGGCAAGAGTACCAACTGTCGGGTTAAACTGACATCAATGGGAGGGGTTGTAAGGGGAAGAGGAGAGGAAAATGTGAGATGATAGTAATGTAGTGGCGAGAGAAATAAAGCAACGTGAGAAACTGAAAGCTATATATAAGATATA
The DNA here is from genome assembly GCF_016432865.1 of Antechinus flavipes. Taxonomy (NCBI): domain Eukaryota; kingdom Metazoa; phylum Chordata; class Mammalia; order Dasyuromorphia; family Dasyuridae; genus Antechinus; species Antechinus flavipes. Next base: position 548,224,088 of record NC_067399.1, read on the forward strand.
TATTAAAAAGGGCAGAGTGTGCGCTTGAGCCAAAGCTTTTGTCCTGTGACAACCATCTTATAATATATGTATTTTAAATTCTTTCTCCAGCAGAAAATAAGTTGCGATTAGTTGGCTCTGCCTTTCTCCTGCTCACCACCACACTCTCCCTTCAGCAATGGTCCTGGCTCGGGCGTTAGGTGTGGCCAAGTGTCCCCTTGGCCCGGCCCTGCCTCCGGCTCCGAGGCCCCCCCTCCTGGCTGGCCGCCCTCCTGGCGGGATGACAGCGGGGGAGCCGCCGGGGCCAGGCACGTCTTGGGAGCACAAGTGGTCTGGAGCGCGCCTCAGCGCGAGGCAGCAGGTTGTCGCCGAGCCTTCCGCAGGAGAGGAGGAAGGCAGGGGGTGGGTGGGCCTTGCAGCCCTGTGACGTCAGGCATAGGAGGTGGAGAGGATGGGGAAGGAGGAGGGAAAGGAGGAGGAGGAGGAGGAGGAGGCAGCGGCCGCTTCTGGCTGAAAGGCTTCTGCAGGGTAGAGAGGAGGGAGAAGAGGGGGGTGTGTTGGGTTGGGGCGGAGGGGGGGAGGGAGTTTGCAGCCAGGTGACGTCAGGGACAGGGGGAGGGGTATCTCTCCGAAGCTTCTGCAGGGTGAGTGTAGGAGAGAGAAGCAGCTGCTCCTCCAGGCAACGGGGAGAGAAGGAGGAGGAGAAGGAGAAGGAGAAGGAGGTGGAGGAGGAGGAGAAGGACTAGAAGGAGGAGGATCCCGGTGACTGAGAGCGGCAGCTGGGAAAGGGGGAGAGAGAGAAGAGAGAGAGAGAGAGAAGGAGGGGGGAAACCAAACCAGCTGATTTGATTTCCTTTTAGTTTAAAGCAAAAGAAAATGGAAGTCGGTTAATAAAGGATTGGAGCAGGCGTAGAGAGCAGGTAAGAAACCGGCTGTTCTTCGCGTTGCTGGGGCCAGTCCATGGCGCCAGGCAGGTCACCGGGTTCCGTGGATGTCACTGCAGCGGAGAGAGGATGGGACAGGTGCGCTGCTGGTAATCCGAAATCATCGCCAGTGTGCAGTCCTCCCAGCGTGGTGCAGGCGGAGACAGGCGGGAGCGGTGGCAGCGGGAGCGCTCAGTGTCCTTTCCTCCTACCGTGGGCTGGGAAGGAGGGGAAAGCAGGAGACCGTCCCCCTCCCCCAGCCTCCCGTGCACGCCTGGGTCCGCTACGGAAAGAGAAGTTAGAGCTCGCCCTCGGGTGGGAGGGAGAGGAAAAGGTTAAAGGTGGAGGGGGGGTACGGGCGGACTTCTGGAGTGCCCCCCTTTTTTCCCGTTGGCTAAATGCACTAGTCACCCTCTCAGTCTGCACATATATGAGATGCTCGTGTCATGGACTTCCCTCACCTCCATTCAATAATGAGATTCGGAGAGGATTCTGCATTGCAGGATCTCACACCGAATTCATTATTGTTTTGCTGCTGCTGCTGCTGCTGCTGCTACTGTTGGTTTTTTTTTTTTTTTTTAATGTAGCAATTTAAGGGGTCCAGTTGGGACCTGTGTGTGTAGCTCTGCTCATGCAGGAAGCCGATGGGTTGGCAGGTATTAGAATCCTCGTTTGTGTGATGTTAGTCCCGAGCTGCCTAGCCAGCAAACTCAGAAATTTGTTCCCTTATTTCGATTTTTTCTTACCTCTCCCCTTCCCCCCTCCTGTACATTATTAGCATGTGATTACAGAAAGGACCTATGTAAATAAATATTTGATTTAGATATTAAAGCTCTATGTAGTAAATTCTTTATTCCCTTAGTGACCCTTATAATTTTTTTTGGCATGCTACATTACCAGTGATCAATGTCTTTCTGTATTTATTTATAATGGAAAAACACTTTAGGTCTAAGCTTTTAGGAGACTCATTAACTCGGAGCATAGAATGTCACAGGCAATATGCCACAGTAACTGAACATAAACAGTTCCTTTTTCTCTGGTTTGGGCCAAATGGAATCCATACAATTAGGGAAATGTTTTACCATGTACCCAGAGGCCTTCTGTAGTGTCTCTTCAGTGGAGGGGAAAAAATCACATCTGCTGTGCCTTAAATGCCCCTTTAAATTTGGGAAATGTCAATGATGTCATCATTAACAGAAACTTTCCTTCACTATGCCCAGCCCTGTGGATCTACTCTACCCCTAGACATAGCTGTGGAAGTCTCCTAATGCCTTTTATGCATCAGAAACCAAAGCATTGCATTTTTAACTTTCTTGATTTGACCTCCAGCAACTGTGACAGAGAAAGGAAAAATGAGTGCTTTTGGGGAGGGGGGAGTGGAGGAATTGACTAATAAGCCATCCAAATAGTTCTGCATGGAAACTTGTTAGATCCTTATCACAATCTGTCTATGCTTCACAGTGGAAAAAAGCGTTGCAGACACAAGTATAAAAACTCAGACTCTCTCATCTAGCTATTCACCATTAAAAAATAAATGAAGATGTCAACTAAGACAGAATAGTTTGGAAAAGATGACAAATTTCATATATTTGTCTGTATTGATAAGAAAGTAAGGGACATTAATGAAATCTGTGACGCTAGATTGTTGTATCAAAAACAATATGCTGTATCAAAATCAGCTTTTAGGGTTTGAGGGTCCCAGAACTTCAGGAATGATCAAGTGTTAAGGCTTCTCATTGACCAAAAGAATAACTTTCATTCACTCCTTCCTTCCTTTGACTCCTCTTTCTATCCAGTTTTCTTTGATTTCTTAAGACCTAAAAAGAAACAAGAATCACAGTGGATGTTGAAAATTCCAAGTTTTTAGGAATTCGTTCCCAAATACATGAGCAACATGTTGCAGATAATAAGTTTCTTTGTCATAGTGTCATTATGGTAATAGAGGTAAGAATTCCCAGGCAATTTTTGGATAGAGATTTTAATGCCTTACAAAGGACATTTGATAGGAGCCAGAAGTATTGCTGTGTGCATGCTTAATAATGAATGACAATTCATAATTGATTGCAATTAACATACCTTGATTTATTACAGTAATCAATGCTGAAGTGGTCAGGAACTTATCAGCTTCATGCCATATGTGAATTTTTTTTAGTAGGACCCACACTAGAAAGTAAGTTTGCAAAAGTCCAGCATAGTAACATTGTCCCTCTGCTTCTCTTGTTTTCAGGATAGTAATAATTAAAAGTCTGTATTCTTGGTTGTCTAATTAGGAGCTTATTTCAGTCCAGTTTCTGGAAAGTCAGTCTTCTTATTATGAGAATTCCTTTGAAGTAAGAAAAAGAAAAGTTGAAGATAAAAATGGGCTGTTTCCTAAAAGTTGATTGAACTTTTCTGTACCTGAAGGTTGAGGCACCTTATTGAGTCACCGAGGGCAATCCCCAGAGCTGGGGATGTTTCTAGTGCTCGTTTCACTCAGTATTTCAAACATGAAAAAAAGATGAGGCTTTACAGTGAATGAGCTGGCTGAAAACTTGCTGCATTTAGTTAATTTAGATCTACAGTATGTAGTTGGTTTAATCTCTTCTAGAGGTTCATTGAGTGTTGCATGGAGATGGTGCTGGAGACTTCACCCTCTGACATGTTCTGTGAAGCTGGAAAAGTTTCTAGAGTGGGTCGGGTCAGAGGCCTAGCCTGGCTGAGCAGCAAGAGGCTCATTTCTAGAAGACTAACTACCAAGTATTGAATGCATTTTGGCCGTGGTGAAATTGTCCATTGATAAAGGAGGTCTGCGTATTTAAGTGGAGAATCTTAGAAGTCACGGATATCATTGCCTGCATTTTACAGTTGAGAAATTGAAGCCCATGGAAGTTTAGTGACGTACTTAAGCAAGATAGTAAGTGTCAAAGTTAGGATTTGAATACGGGCCCTCTGATTTGAAGTGTGATATTCTTTAGCATTGTAAGAAAATGCTTCCCTGGGTTCCAGTCTGAACTGTCAGAGAGAATACTCCTACGTGGATGAAATCATAGATCCTTAAGAAATATTGAAGTAAGTTATATGAATGTCATCACTATATTAATAGATACTGAAGAAAATGTCAGATTTTTATTCATCATAATTGTTAAAATGACTGTACTGTGTTTTACTTTTTAAAAAAAAAAAGCACTTTAAGTAAAACATTTGCTTCAGGTGCTTCTTTAAAACTTGGGTCAGTTAATCTTTTAAAAATGTTTCCATCTTTTCCACTTCATCATTTAAAGTAATGTTCAACTTGTCACGAACTTTTATTTATTTATTTATTTTTGCCTCTTTTGGGCACTAAGATTATTCTCATTGAGTCTCTATAGACCCATCCAATAAGGTGAGTCAGTTCCTGGAGTGCCAGCAGGGGGAGTGCTGAACTTGATTTGATGAATTAGCCTTCGATCAAACTACTCTTAAAGGATACCCTAAATATTGTTTTGAAGAGGAGGAGTGGGGTGTGGGGCTGGAAAACTACTTTGCCCTTAATGGAAGGGTGGCGTGTCACTTGGTATGCTTTCAGAGTCTTAAAATTCAGTTCCAATATCAGACTTTTGGGCTGCAGATTTGCAGAAGGGGAGAGAGACAGAAATGAAATGGCTTCTACAGAGGTGACCCAGATGTGGAATCTCGTTTTTAGGTTGTATTTACATGATGCCAAAATACTTGGTGGCTGTGTGTGTGTGTGTGTGTGTGTGTGTGACAACAGGGGCCCATGACCGGTGGAAGAATGGTGAGTGTACACACACACACACACACACACACACACACACACAGAGGATGTTTTGACTATATTGGCTAGATGTTTTGGCAACTTAACAGTTCTACAGTCTTAGAAAGGGCCACTCTGCCCATTCTTACCATGGTTGTCAGCCCTGCTGTGTTTATGTAAAGGAAAGCCAAACATTTAACCTTTAAAACTTTACCCCCTTAGAAAACGGAGAGGGTAGAAAAAAAAGGCAATTGTGTTCTTTAGTTAAATGTAGTTAATCTGACTTTCAGTATGTGCCAGTTTATTTAACAGCATGTTCCCATGTGTGGCATTAGGCAAGAAAAAGGCATTTTACTTGCAGTAGCTGAGCTTAGACAGTAAGAAGTATGGCACAGTAGGGTCGCTTGCATGCATTTCATAGAAGCAAATAAGATGGTAAAACATTTCTATGTTTCTTAGAACGGTTATTAGAATTTGCCTATGCTAAAAAAGAAGTGTTATTGTTTTCTGGAAATGATTTGAATAGTTGATTAAAGAATTAAAAAAGCTAACTGCCTTAAATTCTCTTTCCCCCATCTTATGTACCTCAAAGTAGCCCAGACACAAATGGGGGTCTTCATCATAACATTATAAAAGTCACATGTATAAACATATGCATGGTGTTTGAGTAATTTTAGTGCTTTTATTTGCAAAGCTTGAACTATTTTCTCCTTTCCTTTTGTGTGTGTGAGGCAATTGGAGATAAGTGACTTGCCTAAGATCACACTGCTATGTACATGTTAAGTGAGTGATTTGAATTGATGTCCTTCTGACTCAGGGCTAATGCTCTATCCATCTAGCTGCCCCCAAAGCTTTAACTTTTAAAATCAGCATGTATATGTATCATATATATATATATATATATATATGTATATATATATATATATGCACAGTAGGGTCGCTTGCATGCATTTCATAGAAGCAAATAAGATGGTAAAACATTTCTATGTTTCTTAGAACGGTTATTAGAATTTGCTGATATAAATCAACATGTATATGTATCATATACACACACACACACACACACACACACACACAAAAATAGCATTTATAGCTATATTTAGAAGACTATCTCTAGAAAGTCTCTTTAAAATCTTATGCTATATCTTCCACTTAACAGAATGCCTTTTAATACATATTTTGGTAAATAGTATTATGGGATGAGGAACAGGTGGCTTTAAGGACTCTTGGAAGCTGTACTTCCCAGTAAAAGGATGAGCTATCACTTTTGAGAAGTATATAGAAAATAAAAATGACAGGAATTTGAATGGAAATAAAAGTTGAAGCAATAAACTAATGCTATAGTATCATTTTGTAAAAGACTTTATTTTTTAAAAAACTTTTGGTACATTTAAAAATTTTACTGTGAAATACTTGTTTGTTATTCACATGATTAAATGTGGGTTTCTGAATGCCAAAGATGATAACTAGAGGTTTATTGGACTTTAGAGGCCATTTTAGTCTAGCCACCTCAAATTATCTATGAGTAAATTAAGACTCAGAGAGGTTATTTGCCCAATGTCACGTAGTTTTATTTATTTTTCTTTTTTTATTATAGCTTTTTATTTACAAGATATATGCATGGGTAAATTTTCAGCATTGACCCTTGAAAAACTTTCTGTTCCAGCTTTTCCCCTTCTCCTCCCCATCCCCTCCCTAGATGGCAGGTAGACCCATACATTTAAATATGTTAAAGTATATGTTAAATACAATATATGTATACATATCCATCATGTAGTTAGTTTTAGACTGTTAGAGCTGAGATTTGAATCTAGGTCCTCTGACTTTAGAATCAAATAAAAATAGATGGATTCTTGATTTTAATTTTAGAGATCTTCCACAAAAGTTGTATAGAATACTTATCCATATTCCCATCTTCACCTCTGAACACAATTTAATCCAAAAAGCTTTTCTTAAATACCTACTTGGTGTCAGAATCTGTGTTGGGGGAACAAAAACAAAAATGAGACCATTCCTACCCGTAACTATCTTGCATTTTATGTAGAAGGGATAATGTGTAGCACACACAATAAATGGCTGGTAATTTGTAGAATTTGTGGTGTTAACAGCTGGGACAATTTTACACACTTCATGTTGAAGGTGACTTTTCAGATGGGCTCTGAAGGAAATGAAGGCTTAATTTCAGGAGGTGGTGATGAGAAGGTGGTATGTCCAGGGACGAGGTTAGCTTGTGCAAAGATGGATAGTTAGGAAGGGGAAATGGAATATGGCATCCCGTTTGCCTGGACTGAAGACCACTTTGAATGGTAGTAATGCATAATAACTTTGGAAAGATCTTGCCTTCAAAAAATTCTCCTAGGAGATAAGATGCTGAAAGAAGAGAGACTCTGATGGAGGAGAGAGTACTAAAAACTAGAGGGATCAAAAAAGGCCTCCCATGGACTATGATCATACATATGGAGTGAGAAGGGTTGCTGGAACCTACCTCACTCAACTCCTTACATTTCTAGTGGAGGAAACCAGGATTCTTGAAAACAGTAAGGGAGGCAAAGTACTGTAAGGAGGGTAATGAGTAAGTACATTCCAGATGTGGAGGATTCTAACCCTGTTCTCTCACTGAAATGGGAGAGGGAATGCTGATTTTGGGGAAAAGGTTTATTAGCCTAGTTTGGTTGTAATATAAAGTATTTGAATATAAATTCAATTGAATATTGAAAATTGAATACAAACTATTTGAAAAGATAACCTGGAGTCAGATTGTAGAGGGCTTTAAATGCAAAAAACTGAGGAGCTTTTATTTTCTTTAAACTCATTGAGGAGACACTGCAGATACCTGAATAGGAGAATGATGGGAGCAAACTTGGAGTTTATAAATATTGGCAACTGAATGAAGTATAGATTGGAGAGAGAAGAGACTAAAAACTGAGAGACCAATTAAGAAGCTGTTGCAGTAATCTCCAGGGAGAGAGAAAAGGGCTTAAACTAGGTTGGTAGCTCTGTAAAAGGAAGAGAAAGAAAAGCATATAAGACATGTTGAGGTCGTTGAATGGACTTGAAAAATTAACTGGTTTTGAATTTTAGGAAAGAGGGAAAAGTCAAGAGTTGATGTAGTTTGTTTTGATCAGAATAAGTCTACTCCTAGCCACATATCAGATCACAGGATCTCAGATTCATAGAGGAAAGGGACCTCAGTTCAGAAAAGCTCCAGCCTTGAAATTGTCAGCACCAAAGCCAAGTATTTTCCATTTTTGAGGGCTGCTGGAACTGAAGTGCCATTCTTTCAGTATGCTGGTAGATGGCCTTGGTTATTATTCAGTCATGTCCAACTTTTCATGATCCCATTTTTGGTTTTCTTGGCAGTGATATTAGAATGCTTTGCTTTCCTTCTCCAGCATATTTTACAGATAAGGAAACTGAGGCAAGCAGGATAAATGATTTAGTTAGGGTCACACAGGTAGTAAGTGTCTAAGGTCAGATTTGAACTCTGAGAGATGAGTCTTCCTGACTTCAGGCCTGGCTCTTCATCCACTGCTCTACCTAACTTAAAGCCATAAAAACACTTAAATTGATTAGAGCTAATTGCCTTGCACTTCATGGTCTCTGTTTGAGATAACCTTTTCTCAGACCAAGGGCAAAATGAGCATTAGTAGATCTCACTGGAGGAATACAAAGGGAGAAATTACTTGGCAAATAGCAGCCATTATTAATTTCTAAAACAGAAAACAGGAAGTATAAAATAATACAATATATTCTCCCACTTCAATTCCCAATCCCCAACCTCTAGATACTTTCCAGTAGGGACTTTTTTCCCCCTTTCTTCCCTTCTTCGCTCACTTCCTTCTTCCCTTCTTCCCTCACTTCCTTCTTCCCTTCTCTTCTTTCTTCCCTTCCTTTCCTTCCTTCTCTCCTTCCTTCCTTCCTTCTTCCTTCCTTCCTTCCTTCCTTCCTTCCTTCCTTCCTTACTTCCTTCCTTCCTTCTTTTTTTTCCTTTGTATCTCTCCCATCTACCACAGCACTTAACATATATTAGATGAAAATAAAGGCTTTATATAATTTGAAAATGTACAAAAGATTGCCCTTTTTAATAATGCTGTAGAAGATAAGATTGATCATCTTTTTGTTTGTGATGTCTTTTACTACACATAATTAAATTTTTAAAAAATAGGAGTGCATTTGAGTTGACTGGTGTTAAATTAAGTCAGTATCAGCAGGATGTGGTAAAAGTAATATTTAACTTAGTCTTGGATAATCTCTGAATTCTAGGCTTGACTGCCACTAAGTAGTTGTGGGATCTTGGATAAATTAATTAGTAGCCTTTCCTGCCTCAATTTCCTCATATGCAGAATTAATGGGGTAGGACAAGATATTTCTTCCAATTCTTTCCAGTTCTAATCTTTGAATTCATGAAATGAGCTATCGTGTAAGAAGAGCTCATTTACATAAAACTTCAAATCCTCTTCAAATCAGACTTTGAACACATCTCTTTTGGCACAAGCAGATACATAGAAAATAAAGACATTCACTATTGACTATAAGATATTTTGGGTTTGTCTGTCTTAGGATATGCCATATCCCAGTATAGCTAATTATTATGCATTCTTGTTGTAAACATGTAATGTTTATGAACAAATAAATCTAAGGAGGACTTAATTAGGATAATAATAGTTAAAATTGATATAGTGTTTTAAAATTTGTAAAACACTTTTCATGTTTGTAAAATATATCCTAGATTTGTGATTTCATTGGAGAGGAAACTCTACAAGTGAGCAAACTTACTAGGCCAATACACACCAGCAATTTTTCTGCAATATATAAAGTCCTAGGATATAAAATATAAAGATTTACTTTAAAAGTTGAATTCATTTTCAGTTGATTATTGTCCTGAATTTGTTTTTCAATAGTTTTCTTTATAAAAGAGCATTTTAGCTTTTAATAACACATTTTTATAGGATTTCTCTAAGGTGTGCTTCACATTTTTGCATATATATTTGTATTTTCTAGAGTCTACCTGAATTATCTTATAAAAATTAGTATATGTAATCTAATTTATTTCATTTTGTTTCAGTGAACTTAATTTCTTTATTTTTAATAAGAGACCTGAATTAGATCATCAGGACCATCCCCACTCTAAGATTCTATAAGCCTCAGAAGTGGTTACCCAATATATTCTACGATGTTTAATTTTGTCTTGAGAATCTTTAGAGAATTTCATGGCACCCATTGAGATAATTGGAAACATTGTGAGGTGCTTCAAATTCAGACCTGGGGATCAGTTTTGTATCACTTAATGTTTAGTCCATTCAATTTTCTCTGTTTCAATTTGTCCATCAATTTGTCTGCCAGCTTATATTGATGAGTTTTAAAGTTCCAACTTTTATCCTATTTGGAGCCATTTATCCTCTGAGTTAATTCAAGTACTTTCTCAATAAATTTTTGTTGGCTGCTTTTACTTTGAGGTCTCCTTTTGGCTTCTTAGATTTAGAACTTAAAAAGAGCTGTTAATTCTGAGTATAACATATTAGTGACAACAGTAGTAATGTAAACAAGAAGTTAGTTGTCTTGTAAGCTCCTTGAGGGGGAACTGTCTTATATTCTTGTATATTTCTTGAAGAACTTAGCATGGTGTTAGAAAACCAGTAGAGAGATTATTATGCATGTTTTGCTTCTTTTTTGTCTTGGATGTAGGAGTGATACTTTTATAGAAAACGTAGGGACAAACCAAAAAAATTAAATATAGAACCCCATGTCAAGAATGGTAGAATGTGGGAATTATAAGTACAGAATGAGATCATATGTTTTCAGACATGACTATTGTGTTTATTTCTTTTGCATAACTATACTTATTTGTTCCAAGGGAGAGTCTCTATCTATGGGGGTGGAGAGTTAGTGGGTAGTGATAGTGAAACAGAAAAAAAAAAAAAAAGAATTTCAACGAAACATTAAAAAATAGAGAACAAGACAGAAGGGGACACAAACAAGGGAGGCAGTTTAGTTACTCTTATGTTAAATTTAATATACACATTAATAAAAACACCAAATTGTATATAACAAGAGCTCAAGGTTTATAGGCAACTCATTTTTGTTCCTTGTAAATTGAATTGCCCATGTTTGTTAAATTCATGTTAAGACGAATTTTTAAAAGAATAGTAAAATGAAAGGAGAAATATTCATGGGGAAGAAAAATAAAATTTACATTTACCTTTTTTCTGTCAGTCCTTTAAGATATGAATTTGAAATTTAATACTGAAGTTTAACCTTTAATCCTTCTTTTAGGATATGAATTCATGTAAACTTATATAGGGGAAACATTTTCTCTTTTAACGCATAAATTAGTTTCACTATAGGGGAAAGGAGGAATACTAAATTTCACCCCACCCTCATTTTGAGAGAGAATTAATAAGAATCTGGAGACAGCTAAGTGGTGAGGTAGATAGAGCCCTGGATCTGTTGTCAAGAATATTCCTTTTCCTGAGTTCAAATCTGGTCTCAGACACTTACTGGGCAAGTATGACCCAGGCAAGTTATTTGAGCTTATTTTTTCCTCAATTTCCTCATCTGTAAGATAAGTTGAAGAAGGAAATGGAAAACCACTTTAATCTCTTTGCCAAGAAAATTCCACTGGGGTCAAGGAGGATCAGACAAAACTGTACTCCAGCTTCTGGAATCTATAGGTGAGGGAAGGTGGGAACAAGCAATTATTACATACCTACTATGTGCCAGGCACTATGCTAAGTGCACATTTTATCCTTATAACAATTTACTATGTTATAGGCACTGTACTGAGTGTATATTTTATCATTATAACAACTTGTAAAGTAAGTGCTATTATTATCCTCATTTTACAGTTGAAAAAAACTGAGGTAGGCAAACATTAAATAACTTGCTCAGAGTCACACAGCTTGCATTTGAGGCTGGATTAGAACTCAGATCTTCTTGACTGCACCCCAGAGTGATAACCTGTTTGTCTCTTATGTACTCTCAAGTCTCCTTCTGTTATCTGTGTCTTTTCCCACTCCCCAATATTGATAGGGGAGTCATCAAAAAATTATTAGGACATGTCCCATTCTCTTCTGAGATACTATCCAAAAGTGGAAGGCAAGATTGATTCAGATAGAGCTCTCCTTTTCCTTCTTCAAGTGGAATACAGAAAACTGGTAGAAATGGGCTATTCCCCTTCCAGAATGACACGGAAATTGGGATTGAGTAGACTATTCATTAGTCGTGTCTACAGTTTATTAAATTGTGTTTGAAACTTCTGTGGTAAATCTGTTTAACTTGGCAACATGTATATACAAATTGATTATTATAGACACAAATTGAAGTATTAAATTAGACTTTTTGAAAAATGTGGCCTGAAATTTGTGTTGTAGTGAGTTAGCAATTTACTTGTTTAGAAAAGGCTATTGGATATTTTGTAGATGCTAATCATTAAAGGACAACAACTTTTCTTGGTTATTTTACATTTATTTGGTTATTTTAAAGTATTTGGGGCTACAACTTATCAATTATAGTCATTTTTTCCAATTATTCAAAGTTCATGCATTTTTTCATATTTAAATCAATTAAATTCATTTTGAGTTTAAGTAGGTTTTTCAACATCTGTTATTGATATTCTGTTATTCCTGTAAAGAAAAATGTTCAGCAGTATCTTTTGAAATACAGTATCAAAAAGTGGTCTGGTGATTTTGAAATGGAAGAAGTAATCTTGGATAAGGGAAAGTTCTTTCAGGCTCTTTGGTACCTCATATAGCAATTCTAAAATTGCTTCCCCCCTTACTTGGGCAAATATATTTAGCATTTAGAATTTATTAGTGTAAGATCAGTCCATTCTATTTTGAAAGTCTGATGAACTTATGTGGTTGTGATTAAATCTAAAAAAAAATTCAATATGCAATAGTATAGTGCTAGCTCAGAGTTACAAATGAAGAATAAACATTTTCTTTTTCATAGAGCTAAGATACTTATTTTGATCTTAATTTTTATTTTGTTCAGACACAACATTGTGCTTTTTCACTCCTGTTCTTTTTAGGTTCAAAGGCAATTTCTGGTAGTCTGCATTTCACTGAGTATTTATAAATATTGACTAGTTAATCAGGGAAAAATTCATCATTTCTCTGAAGAGAACAACTTTTTATTACTTTTGTTGTTGTTTTATCTTTCATCAACTTCTAGAGTTGAAATAAATATTAAATTTTAATAGTGAGTTACTATAACATGAAATATTATTAGTTATCTTAGGGAAATGAGATATAACATTACTTTTTCTCTTTGAAATTGTTCAGCCAGTATATTGTGAAAGTTCAAAGTTATACAGGTTTATATCGTTAAAATTCTCTGAGTCTCTGAAATATGATCCATTCTGTGAACTATAGATGTGAAACATTTCAACATTTAAACCAATAAATCAGCAGTTCTGTGAATTGTCTTCTTGTCTATCTCTTTTATGGCTGACACAAGAGCAGATGACTAAGCAATTGATCACTACCATAACTTGCTTTAAAATTATGGGAATTATTCAAATAAAAATTACATAATTATTTTTATATAAGTTTAATGAACTAATGTATTTTAAAAAGCAAAATGACAAATTCTTTCATATGATCTCATTCATTCTAGCTTATAGTTATTAAGGTAGCATAGCTTCTTTGGATAAATATCACTCATTTATCAATAGAAACTTTAGCTGTGTTCTCTTGGAGAATTCTAATAATGGAGAGGAGAAAAGTAAAGGTCATGTTAGTGATATTTCACCACTCTCAGAGAAGGAAAATTTTCCTTAGAAGAGAGGTAAAAATTAATGAGAGGAAGAGATTGACAGTAAATCATCAAATATGTTAAACCCCTTTTCTGAAAACTCATGGGAAATATTTTGTTAGACTTTTAAAGCCCTTCATAACCTGATCCCTTCTCATATTTCCCATCTTTTATACTTTACTCTCCTCATCATCTCTGTGATTTTTTGCATTGTGGCTTTTTGAATGTTTATTTTTGCACTTGAAAACTGTTAAATATGAGCATTTTTACTGGTTGTCCTGAGTGTTTGGAATACTCTTCTTCCTCATTTTACCTCTGAATTCTCCTGATTTCCTTTCATTCTCAGCTAAAACCTCACTTTAAGCAAGAACCCTTTTCTATTCCTCCTTAATCTTAGAATTCTAAGATTATTCTCGGAATGATTCTGTATATGTGTTGAGTTTTTTGTTTTCATGTCATCTTCATTAGACTGTGAGCTCCTTAAGGACAGGTTAATGATTTTTACTTATTTATTGATTGATTTTTTTGTATCTGCAGTGTTTAGCACTGTATTCGGAAAATGTAAATGCTAGTTATAAATATAAATATAAATGCTAGTTAATTATTTATATTCAGTGGCTTAGATGTAACATAATACTAATATTTGGAAAAGGAGACATATAATACGTGTGTGTGTGTGTGTGTGCGCACAACCTAAAGGCAGAATAATATAATGGATATTTGGCTATATTGAGAGCCAGGAAAATCTAGGTTTAGATCTTACCTGACTATGTGACTTGGACAAATTATTTCAACTCTTAGTTTCTTAGGCAACTATAAATTGCAGAACAGTTTCATACCCATTTAAGGAAAACATTTCTTCAGTGTGAGTGTTTTATACCAGTTAAACTGTAGTTTTGACCCTAATCACACACACACACACACACACACACACACACACACACACACACACACACACAAATTCATGGCTATGCTTGCGTAAAGATGTTTCATTCGGTGCTCTTTAATGAAGTAGTATCTCTCTAGGCTGTTGTAATTTCAGTAAGATTGAGTGAGAACAGACAACCATGCAGATGAGCACTGGGACCATAATGATGGCCAGGGAGAAGGTCAGAGCTATTTGGGGCTGCACGACGGAGGGTTTCATGTCACCAAGAAGCAGGCCATTGCTTCCCTGGACTCAGTCCTAGAGAAATGATATTGCGATTGTTTTACTTGGACACCTCAGAATCTTTCCCTTCCTTTCTTTAAAAAAGAAACGAAAAAGAGAAGAGAATTCAGGAAAATCCAGCAAAATGATTCCAGGGATGGAGAATTTGGCAGGAGATGGACTATAAAGGTGTTAAGTTAAAAATAGTATGGCCAAGCAGTGTCTAAACTAGGGGCATAAGAACAGCTAACAGATGTTCAAAGTAGACACTTTAGCTTGTTACCAGAAGGCATATCTAGGGATAATGTTATAAAACTCAGCCAAGAGAGTCCTTCAGCCGAGTGGAAGCTAGATTTAGATCAACAATCACCAGGTACAAAATCAGAGTTCTCTATATCCTTTTTGTATAGAATAGCTCATCATTGAGTCAGGGGTTGGTCCCATATAAATAATTAGAGTTCTAAGAGATAACTTAGGGTTTAGTCCAACCAATTCATTTTAAAGATTAGGAAACAGGTTCAAAGAATTTTTAAAAGTGACTTTTTTAACCTGATTTTTTCCCCCTGAGGCAGTTGGGGTTAAGTGATTTGCCCAGTGTCACTCAGCTATGTAAATGTTAAGTGTCTGAGGCTGTATTTGCACTCGGGTCTTCCTGACCCCAGGCTGGTGCTCTTTCTATCCACTGTGCCATTTAGATACCTTTAAAGGGATTTTTAAAAAACAAGGTCATACAAGCAGTCACACTAAGTTTTGACTCAGGCCCTCTTTCACTCACACCTATCTGTTTCCTCACCTGTTCCACCTTCCATGAGCTCCTGTATGTCTATTTTAAGCCCAAGACCTTGTTTCCTAAAGAGATGTGATTCAACCAAATCTAATTGAAGAATTGCCATTGTTTGGATGAGATTCAGTCTTTTGGGCTGTGTTGCTGAACTTGTTTACTTATTTGCATAGGTAGAATGGAAGCCTCTCAATAACTGACTTTCCTTCCCCATGAGGCACCATGCTTGGCAATGAACTATCATTGAGATGGACTTCTTTGTAGCTGGTCTCTAATGGATAGTTTGCATCCGGTTTAATTTTTTTACCTGCTTCTTGACTTTTTATGTCTGATTTCTCTTCCTTCTCCCCCACTTTTTGTGTTATATGGCCTTATTGATTTTAGAGTTTCTGTATATGAAAAACTAATTGCCTTTATTTAGAAAACATTTAAAATTTTGGTGAATTCATAGAAGGAGTTGTAATTTTTTTATAGATGCATCTATGTAGATATACATATAGAAAAATCAAAGAAATAATCTCCACCCTTGAATGTCTTCAGGGAAAATGCCAGCAGTTGGTTTTGAATCCCATGCTGGCTTGGCTTCAATCCTGGCTTGTTCCCAGAATGTCTGTGAGAAATCATTGTTAATAATCCATTTTCAATTGGGAGTGTGGGATAATAAAAGAAAGAATATTGGACCTACAAATCAGGAGATATGAGTTACAATCTCAATCCTCACACCAGCTGACTGGACAAGTAGATTAACCTCACAGTTTCAGTTTTTATCATCTATACAGTGAGGAGGTCAAAATGGAGATGTTTAGTTAATCAATGATCATTAAGATCTTCTTGTGTTCCAGGAATTATATCAGGGACTCGGGACACAAAAATGATATAACAAAACAGTCCTTGATCTCACAGACCTTATGTTCTACTAAGAGGAAGAAAATGTACCCATGTAAGCAAATGTAAAATATATAACAAATAAAAATTAAGTCTTTAAGCAGAAATCAGGGAGCTGTTTGTTTGATGGAATAGAGGAATCCTCTTAGGGTATAAATTTGCCCTAAGTGACCTTTGAGATTTCAAGCATGAAGCTAGAAGATCCTTTTAAGCTGATTCTACAAATTGAAAGATATTTCTTTGTGTTTGGCAAAGTTAGAGCAGATGTGAGATTAGACATACATCCCCAACATTACTATCTCCTATAAAAGTATTACTAAGTTTTGCAGGAATTATCTTGTGACAGAGGTATTAAATGTTTCTCTTGCTTTTTGTATTTTTTTTTCTTGAAGTGTATTAGAATTTGAGAACTACTTCTTAGGGGAAATTTGTATAGATATGGAAATTATTTGCTTATACTATTCTTAATATGAACATATATGATTTCTCTGCCTTGTGAAACTGTATGTAGGAGGAAAATAATAGTTATTTTTTTCAGAGGTAGGCTTTTTTTGTCATTTAGTAATTTCTGAATTTAGAATAATAGGAATATAGATTCAGAACCAGAGGAACCATAGAGATCATCATGTCCAATCTTCTCATTTTCCAAAAGAAAAAACTGAGGGACATAGAGGTAAAATTGCTTTATCCTAAGTCACACAGGTTAATAGGGCCAGAGCAGGAATCCAAACCCAAGTGTGCCTCCTTCAAATCCAATATCTTCTCCTTTGTACCATGCTGCTTTTTATTTTTAAGTAAACAAATCTTCTGTTTTTAATTAATATTTATATTAATTTATATATATAGTCAATTAATATTTATCAAGCCCTTATCTATGCATTGTTCTAAGTGGTAACAATCAAAAAGAGACAAGACAAAAGGTCTGTTGTCAAGGAGCTCACAATCTAATAGAAGAGACAATAGGCAATCATATATGTACTAATAAGATATATATGGGATAAATAGGAAATGATTAAAAGAGGGAAAGCACTAAAATAAAGGGGGGGTTAGGAAAAACTTTAAAAATTTTATTATTAAAGCTTTTTATTTTCAAAACATTTGCATGGACAATTTTTCAACATTAACCCTTGTAAAACCTTGTGTTCCAAATTCCCCCTTTCCCCCACGTCCTCCCCTAGATGGTAAGTAGTTTAGGAAAACCTTTTTGTGGAAGATGGGATTTTAGTTGGGACTTGAAGGAAGACAGGGAAACTGATAGGCAGAGTTGAGAAAGGGAGAGCATGGGGGGTAATTAGAGAAAGATGGGGTATCTTGGAACAGCCAGGAGACCAGTGCCACTGGATCCAAGAGTATATAGCAAGGAATAAAGTCTAAGAAGACTGGACAGGTAGCAGAGTGCTAGGTGATGAAGGGCTTTGAGTGTCAAACAGAGGCTTTTGTGTTTGAGGCCCGAGGTAGGTGATAGGGAGCCATTGAGTTTGATAGGATTTATAACTGGTCAGACCTGAGTCTTATAAAAATAACTGGAGGCTAAATGGGGGGAAAACTTGAGGTGGGAAGACCTATCAGCAGGTTTTTATAATAGTTTAGACATTAGAACTTGCAAAGGGTCAGAGGAGTCAAAGGGGCTTATTCAAGAGATTTTGTAAAGGAGAAATCCACAGACCTTGACAACAAACTGTATGTAGTGGGTAAGAGCTAATGAAGAGCAGAGAGTGATGCCCCTGCTGCTAGCCTGAGTACTGGGAGGATGGCATTGTCCTCTTCATAAAGGAGAAGGCAGGAAGTGGGGAAGGTGGAGGGGGAACAATAATAACTTTGATTTTAGACGTGTTGAGTTTAAGGTATCTGTTGGACATCCACAGACACAAAAGCCTCTGTTTGACACTCAAAGCCCCCTAGCACTCTGCTACCTGTCCAGTCTTCTTAGACTTTATTCCTTGCCATATACTCTTGGATCTAGTGGCACTGGTCTCCTGGCTGTTCCAAGATACGCCATCTTTCTCTAATTGCCCCCCATGCTCTCCCTTTCTCAACTCTGCCTATCAGTTTCCCTGTCTTCCTTCAAGTCCCAATTAAAATCCCATTTGGAAGGTAGTTGGAAAGATGAGATTAGGTCTGAAGAGAGACTGGGGCAAGATAAGAATATTTGGAAATTGTCAGCATAGAGATGATAATAAAATCCATGGGAGATGATGAGATTACCTAATGAAGTAGTACAGAGGGAGAAGGGAAGACTCAAAGCAGAACCCAGGGACACCTGCAGCGAGAGGGAGTGGACTGGGTGAAGACCAGCAAAGGAGAGTAGGAGACCAGGAAAGTCTGCTGAGAGGGGAGGAATTCGAAACCCTGAGTAGAGTGGGAGATTTTCAGGTAAATGCAGAGAAAAGGTTAATAAGAGAAGCAATAAATGTGGTGATTCAAAGCAAATCCAATAGACTTGAGATGGAAAATGCCATCCCTATCCAGAGAGAAAACTATGGAGACTGAATATGCCACCTTTTTGTTTGTTTTATCCCTTTTGATCTGATTTTTCTTGTCCAACATGACTAATTTGGAAATGTGTGTGAAAGAATGGCACATGTCTTGAGGAGAAGGAAATAAGGGAAGGAGGGAAAAATCTAGAACACAAAGTTTACAAAATGAATGTGGAAAACTATCTTTATATGTATTTGGAAAAATAAAATATTATTGAAAATTTCACAAAAAGAAAGAGAGAAGATACAAATCAGTGTGGGAAGAGCCCTAGCCAGGGGAGTCTTGTCTGATACCTGCTGTAATTGGATTGTTCTGGAAGTTGGACACAATGGAAAGTGAGACTTCAAGGAGCAAGCCTGACAAGGCAGTGGCAAAAAGTACCCAGCGGGGAGAGCCCAGAAGAGATACCTTGGTAGCCTAGATTGCATGAAGAATACAGAGAAAAGAGAGAAACCAGATCATTATAGGCATTCGGAATCACAGAATATGAGTCTAGAGTAAACAGGGTAGATGATAATGAAAAGAGTGAGATAAATCCTTTTTGGAAAGGGGCACAAAAATGAAATTTAAAAACTAAGGAACAGGACTAGCTAAAAAAGAGGAGAGGAAAAGGGAATCTACTTGACTAACTGAAAGAATAAAAGAGGAGGAAATATATTACCAGATACAACGAGGGGGAAAAGGATCTAATAAATAAAATCCTAAAGGTAAAGGAGCATCAAATGAGAAGCTGGGATCAGGAGCAAGGGAAAGAGAGCCAATGAGATTAAGGCCAACTTTTAAATAAGGATTAAAGTAAAGGAACATTATACTGTGTTTATAGCAGAAGAGGGAACTTGAAACTGAAAAGCTTCTGTACAGATAACATTAATGCATCTAGATTAAGAAAGGAAGTGATTGAATGGTGAATTTTTTTTTAATTTCTCCGATAGGCATTTTATATTCAAGATAAAGAAATAATTAATAAACATATATGCTTAATAGTGACTCCCCATAGGTAAGTGATCAAAAGATATGAACAAAGAGTTCTTAGAAGAACTGCAACACATACAAAACCACATGAAAAAATATTCCAGATCACTAATAAGAGAAATACAAACCAAAACAATTTCAAGGCTTTGTCTCACATTTTGAAAACTGGCCAAAGTGACAAATAGTGGCAACAATCAGTGTGGGAGGGATTGTTGAAAGATAGCTGCACCATGAGATAGTACTGCCATTTTGGAAAGCCATATGGAATTATGCAAATAAGATGACTAATATGTCCAAACCGTTTGAACCAGGGATTTCATTATTGACGTTTTAACCTAACGAAGCTGTAGATAAGGGGGAAAAGTCCCCTTTTATTACAGAAATATTTATAGCAACACTTTTCGTGATAGTTAAGAATTAGAAACAAAATAAATAGATGCCCATCAATTGTGGAATGATTAAAAAACCATGTTACGTGAATGAAATAGAATATTACTGTATTATAAGAAATGATAGTGTGATGAATACAGATTATAGAAGAATCTATATGAGCTAATGCATAGTGAAATAAGTAGAGCCAAGGAAACAATTTTTACAGTAACTTCAATAATGCAAATGGAAAGAACAAGACACTAAAAGATCAGAAGTATGTGTAGTAAAATTATAAAGATCAAATAGGATTCCAGTGAAGAGATATGAAAAGATAGCCCCAACCTACCTCTTTGTGATGATGGTGGGCCCTCAGTTGTTACAAACTGCACATGTTTTCAGACTTTTTCAATGTATTGATAAATTGTGCTGACTTTACTATTCTTTTAAAAATATTATTTGTCATATGGATGAATCTGTGGGAGAGGAAGGGGAAGGTATAATGAGATGCTGTGGTTATATAAGAAATAGAAAACATCAATAAAACTTTTAAAATATGAAATAAAATATTTACTAGTGAAAATATTCTCCAGTAGAATGGGGCTGACAGAGGGGGCAGTTATGTTGAAGGAGACAGGATGGAATGGGATGACTTGAGCAGGCAGAAGAGTTAGTCTTATTATTGATTAATAAGTTAGTTTTATTATTGATTAATACCACCTCATAATATGAGACAGAGGTGAAGAAAGAGATAGTGATATTGGGCATATAAACGATGACATAAGGGAGAAAAGAGGGTGCTCATGGTGAATGACCTCAGTTTTTTTCTGTAAAAGATGAGGCAAAGGACCATGGTATTTTTGGGAAGTAATGAAAAAGTTTGTAAGAGCTCTGGAGAGTGAGATAGTTGATAAGACAGTTATAGCCTAGCAGCAGTAAGGGCCTTGTTGAGATTGTATCTTATAAATTTGTACTGTACTTAGTACAGTACAAATTTTCTCCCACTTTGTTCAAGAGCATGTATGTGGGAGCAAAGGTGACAGATGACGGGAATAATCCAAGGCTGAAATTTGACAGGATGCAATCTTAAAATAAGGGAAATAGGGATTCAAGAGAGATGGACTGCATAGAGAGTTAATTTGGTTCATTAAGGGGTCAAGAAGGGGAAAAGAGGAAGAAGTGGTTAGTATTGAGGAGAGGGCTTGAGAGAGAATTGAAAATCCTATTCCTCATCCATACTATGTCCTACAGTCCCTTGATTGGAGGACATGGTATGGATGAGGAATGGGATTTTGCAAGGGAAGGCACAGAGATAAGTGAAAAATAGTTAAATTATGGTCAGATAAGAAGATTTCCAAATTCTTGAACACAGAGGGTATTACATTTGTAGGTAATGGCAAGATTAAGAATATGACCATCCTTGTGTTTCATTGAAGTAGAATAGGGGAGTAGCTCATGGGAAGTGAGCATATTAAGGAACAGAGTATATGGTATTAGCTAGAGTCAGTATTTTTGTTGAAGTTCTGTAGTTTGAGGGCAGGAGTTGAGGAAAAGAGAAAAAAATTGTGAACTATGTACCCAGTTCATTGGGGCAGGAAGGAGAAGGATCTGGGGAGCTATAGACAATGCTGCCAGGATTTTGATTTGGTGGCAGATGTGTATAGCATGAACTTCTAAGGAGGGGAAGTTATTTAGTGATGGAGATAGAAAAATCATCTGTGATTATTATTCTCCTGTGATTATCATCACTGAAAGGATTTCTTGGGTTTTATAAAAGCTAACTTTTATTGAGCTAACTTGAATCCTAGATTTTCAAGACTTCAAGTAGATTTTTCAGGTACTTAACTATTAACTCATAGAGGAAAAAGTGGCAAGTGTTGATTAAATTCTTCCATTCCTTCTTCCAAGCCTTTTATTGTGATAAAATTTTGTTTTTTAACATTCTTTTAGAATATCAGGCAGATTCTGGTCATAGATTCTTTTGTGGTGAGGTCAATCTACTTCTATCTTTTAAAATACATTTCTTTTCTATTTATACTGCTCATTCTGCTTGAAATGTTCTTTCCCTTTCTTCTCTGCTTTTGCAAATCTTACCTGTCCTTTAAAGCTCATTTCAGCATTGGTGCTAAATGCTAGGGATTCAAAGAAAGATAAACAATCCCTATCCTTGAGGAGCTTGTGATGTTTCATGGGTTGAATCAGTTAGATATCAAATTTTTATTAAGAACATGTTATTTTCCAGGCACTGGACAGACAAAATCAAAAACGAAATACCCTTACTCTCAAGAAACTGTCATTTTATTGAAAATCATCGGTGACTCATATTTATCTGATACTTGAGCTTTAATGCACTCAGAGGCACTTAGGCTACAAAAACAAAATGATAACAATCTCTGCCCCCAAAGAACTTGCATTCTATTGGGGTTAGGGGGATGGTACACAAATTACTATGTATATGAGAACTGTTAAAAATACAACTTTATTTTATTTTCATTTCTGAATTCTCTCCCTCCCTTCCCCTGCCTATTGAGAAGTCATGAAAAACAAAACCTATTACAAATATGTATAGACATGCAAAACACATTTTTTTTTGCATTAGCCACATTCTCCTCTCCATTAAAAAAGGCAAGGGAAAAAAAAGAAAAAATTGCTGTATGTGGAGACAAAAGACTAGATTTCATTGAGTCCCATCAGCTCTCTAACTGGAGGCTGATAGCATGTTTCAACATGAGTTGTTTGGAATTATGGTTGCTCATTAATCTAATTTGATGGGTGATCAGGAAATGTCTCCCATAGGAGGTAGGACAAGAAGCTAATATTGAATGACACTTTGAATTCTGTGAGGCAGAGGTAAATAAGGAGTGCATTTAGATAAGAGATTGTGCTAAGGCACCGGGACCGGAGGGGACCTGCCAATTCAAGGGGACTGGGGGAAATGTGGGACAGCTTGATTAGAGCATAGCGTATATAAAGGAAAATAATATGTTGTAAGCCTAGGGTTTGGAAACCCAAGATTTAAGAATTTGGATTTTATCCAGGTTTACAAAATGCTTTCTTTAAAATGGAAGCAATCTGACAAAATGAAAAGAGCTCTTATTTTAGAGTCAGAGGACCTGGGTTCCAATCCTATTTGATATTCTTTGGTGAACTTAGGTAAGGTCCCTCCCAGGGCTTCAGTTTCCTCATCTGTAAAAAGGGGATTGGACTTGGAGGTCTCTAAGATCCTTTCTTGCACTAGATTGATGAATGATCTTATAAAATGGATAGTACAAATATGATTATGACCATTTTATAGCTGAGGAAACTGAGACTCGGGGAAGTTGTGACTTATCACCCAGGTAAGAACTGAGATTTCAACTCTGGTTTTCGGACCCCATGTGTAATGCTCAATGATCCTGTTAGCCTTCCCCAAACTCTAGAAGCATCTAGCAAATGCTTTGCTGCTAGCAGGAATGCTATAAACTTTTGTTGGCTGACTGACCTTTTGTTATGCTCTGGTATCCATAGAGTAATAGAAATTTTTTTTTCTGTTGCTTTGAGGTTGGCAGAGGCCAGATGCTCACTGGGGAAGAAATGTCTTGGATCATTTGTGGCTCTAAGATATTTTCAGTGACCCCAGAATTTGATCCTTATGCAGTGCTCTCCACACAGGAAGGGTTTAATAAATGTTGGTTGAATTGCATTCAATTGGTTGGTGGTCAGTTCAGTGGTTTGAATTGGCTTCTTTTATGGAATTGGCAGGCAGTTACACTGGATTCATTTACGAGTTCTGTTTATTGGAGATGTCCATTTTTAACCTGGTAATACAGAATGCCTTAGGTCATCTTTTTGTTTTCCCTTTATACTGTTAGAAGCTGTAAAGTGTTTTTTGGCTTACTTCTTAGGAGATGGAACAGCTGGCCTCTTTGCATACATGCTTTCTGTCAAGACTGCAGCAATTTGGCAGATGTGGGTAATGGGCTGATATGACTGAATCTCCCCTGCCTTGAAAAAACACCATGGCATTGTTTTATAATAAAAATGTGTATTATTCAGCATTATGTCATAAAATGGTCATAGGCCCATCCATAAAGTCTCCACAAATTGTATCAATTTTTAAAATAACACCATTCACCTCTGAAATTTTCCCTTCAAGTCCAGTCTCAATTAACATTCAATTAATAATCAATAATAACAATACCCAACATTTATGTTGAACTTATTATGAATCAGGCACTGTGCTAAGGGCTTTATAATTATTTTCTCATTTGATGCTCTCAGAAACTCCATGAGGTAAGTGCTGTTATTATCATTATAGATATCTTTTACTGATGAGGAAACAGAGGTGAATATCTCAAAATAGTACCTAGAAGGGATGAGTGCTGTATGTGGAGACAAAAGACTAGATTTAAAATTCTAGCTCTACCACTTCCTGTGCCACTTTGGGCAATGAGTTCTGACCTCACTGTGTCTGTCTGTCTTTGTTGATTAAAGATAATATATAACTAGAGGAAGGAGACAGTGTTTGACTTAATTGAGACAGCACTTACTTTTGTAAAATATAAACTTTGGATGGTTCAGATATTTATCATAAATGTTCCTTCTTCTGTAGACCTGTCCATAGAAAAAACAAGAAGTCACATGAAAATATTAGTAATTGATGGAGGTAGGGCTTCATAAATACTTCTGTTTCACTTGTTGAATAGTGGAAAGCATGCTGGCTCTGGAGTCAGAGGTCCTGGGTTCTAGTCCTAAAAATCCCTTTTACTGCATGACTCTGGGCAAGTCACTTCTCCGAGGCTCAGTTTCCTTCCCTATAAAATGAGGATCTCGGCCTGGATAACTTCTGAGATCCTTGGTATCCTAAATCTCTGATCTTTTCTATGATCCTATGACCTCATGGGGCAGGAGAGTAAATCAGTTGCTAAACAAATCATGTGTGAAGTTATCAGCCTTTGCAGAGATTTATGTGATAGAGTAGAGAGAATGCAATAGCACAAATAGAGTTATTCTGGGTGAGAGGACTAATAGTACCTTCTAAGATGAAGGAAGCTTAAAGCTGTCAAAGAATCATGCTTTTTCCAATTTCAAAGCAATTGATAGAGTATGAGAATGAATGTGCCTGTTTATTTGTGATCTCAGGGGAGTAGCTTGTAAGGAATACACAAATAACAGAATATTGGACTTCAGGATCAGCAGCAAATAGACTTAGCCAAGTAGAAGAACAGAAATTCAGCTAGCTAGTTTTTCAGCAGGCCAGAGGCCAAATCCAGGAAAGGCTTTTAAAGCGCGGAGCCAAGGCAATGATCAATCTCTTCAGCTCCCATGGTTGCAATGATCGCTCTCTATAGATGATTCCCAGATCTCTATCTAGAGTCTTCGCTTCTCTCTTGAGCCGTGGTCACCAAATGGACATCCCAAACTCAACATGGTCAAAACAGAATTCATTATTTCCTCACCCATGCCCACTTTTGTATTAACTGTACTTTTCTGAACTTCCAAATTACTATCAATCAAATTACTAGCCAGTCACCCTTGTCTATGACCTCTTTGTCAGACTCCAATATTCTTGCTCCACGTATGTAATCTATTTATTGCCAATTCTTGCTACTTTTAGCCTTAAAATGATGTGTCTGTATTTCCCCCCTAACTGAGAAATTTAAGCCTTCTTTGCCTCTCACTTGATCAACTGCAATAGTCTTTTGCCATTACACTTTGCAGTAAACATTTTGTGTCGTGTTCCACTTTGGCATTCCAGTGAAATCTATAGATCTCTTCTCACAATACACACACATATGTGTATGTCTTTATGTACTTGCATTCATACATATATTTTAAATGCATAAAATGAAATACCAAGGATTGTAAAGGAAACTAATTGTAATAAAATATAATCACATTATTTTTTAAAAAATAATTTGATGGAGCTCAGGTTAAGAATTCTTAGTCTAGGAGAACTATATGGGGTCAAGGCAAATACGATTATTAAACTGCAATATTTACTCATTGTTCTGATGGAGTCAAGCTTCTGGCTGCCTATGGAACATTTGGTTTTTGGTAGCAGTCCAAAGCCATCTATTTCCCCAGAATCTCATAATTTCCCTTTAGGACAGAAACATGTTGAAGTACCTTCTTCCCATCACTGTCAGGCAGACCCCAAGTAGCTAGGTCCACTGACCTGCTACATTTGACTCATCAGTAGAGCAGAAAAAATAAACAGGCTAAAAGTAATGAATGCTGCACAACTGGGGTTTTGTTCTTTGTCCTAAGGATAAACAGGATCTGAGCCAAGGGCTTATCTGTCATGTTATTACAGATGTTTTATGGAAATGTGACCTTTATCACTTTTTAAAAACTATCTGCATCATTCTACTAAAACAAAATTAATCATTTAAAATGGAAATTTTATAGTCAAAGTTTTGTTATTGTTTTGTGGTTAAGGAATAACCAGGTAAATTTTGATTAGAAAAACAATTCCAACATTTTTAGAAACATATTTTAAGGAGGCAAAATTAATTGAAGAGTACTCATTATTTTCATTTTTCCAGGAAATACAGCTTAACCTTTATTTATGGAGGGTTTTTTTTTTTTTTGGTTGTTGTTTTTGTTGTTTCAAAGGAGATTGCAGTTTCCTAGACCAGTTTCCCAGAAGTTTGGCAATACAGTAGACTTTCCTAAACTGCTTTTCTAGTCACTTAGGGGTAATGATGGAATGGGGAAGGGGAGTTTGTGTGTGTTGGGGGAGAATAAATTTAGGTGAAACATGGTAGCTGAAATAGCTACATAGGTATTACAGTGGAATATTTTCTGTGGCTCATCACTGACTGCCTAGAAAAAAGTAATGTTAGTCACATTTATTGCAAATTCTTCTCTTTCCTTCTGTTTCTCTTCATGCTTGTTCTGTTAAATTAGGTCACTGCCTATACTGCATGTTAAATAAGAAATAAGGCTCTATGTAGACAGTGTAAGTGGTATGTTACAAGATCAAAATGTTTGGGAATTTATTTCAAGAAAATGAGATCTCTTGGTGTGTACCTATATAAGCATTTAAAAGTCCTGTTTAATACAACCTTTAACTAGACTGATTCTTCTTTTTCATATAAGACATCCAGGCACTGTAAAGACTATGTTTCTAAGTATGCATTGCTGCCTCAACTCAAGGATCTTTCATAATCTTTTCCAATTGCACTTATAACATTAATTATGATGAACTCCAAAAATAGTCTGGCCTTTTTACTTTCAGTTAGCAGATATAACACCTTGGAACACTGAGGACTCCAGCAGAAATTGTAATTCTTTTTCTTTTAATATTTAGCTATTGCATCAAGTATGAAAGACATTTTTTACATAGGATAGAAGAGATTTAATTTTACAGTCATTTGCTAGATACTAAATAGGTCAGAGTTTTGTCACAGTTGGATTTTGACAAGATCACAGGTGAGTCATTGGTAAATTTGGACAAAGTCACGAATTTTGTCAAAATTTAGAAAGCAATTGTGATATTGTTAAATTTTAAACCTTGATTACTTTTCTTCCAAGTGAGTCTTGAATGAGTCTCTTCTATCTTGTTACTCCCCCATATCTCTAATAATTATTTAAATCAGATCATCAGAAAATTCTATTGGGTTTTAATCATAGGGGATTCATCAACTGAGGAACATCTTGCTCCTTAAAAGGTGGACTTTACATGTGCTAAAAATCTCAGTTTCAGATATTCAGTTAGATTAGATAAACTCCAAAAGCAATACCTTAGTATAGATTTGAAGGAGCAGGAATTGGAGCTACTTTAGTTAACATCAGTTTTCAGAAATCTCTCAGAATAGAAGGGCATGGAGAGGGGAGTAGCAGGTAAAGGAAAGAGAAAGAGAAAGAGAGAGAGAAAGAGGGGAAAGAGAGAGAGAGAGAGAGAGAGAGAGAGAGAGAGAGAGAGAGAGAGAGAGAGAGAGAGAGAGAAAACGAACAAACTTGGTAAGAAATGAATAAACATTCTTATTCCCACTCTTAATATTTATATTCTTACTTGATTCATTTGAAATAAAGGTAGAGCAGAGGGAGAGTAAGTATTTATCAGCACAATGTGTAAGGATCTATGCTAAGAGCTTTACAATTATTATCTCATTTGATCCTCACAACAACCTTGCCATTATTGTCCCCATTTTATGGATAAGGAAACTAAGGCTGAGAAATAGCTAATTTGTCACATAGCTAATATGTATCTGCAGCTGCATTTGAACTTAGATGTTCCTGACTTTGGGCGTAGCACTCTGTTGCCTGTATGAATCTTTAAGACTACTTAATCTGTTCTTTTGGTATATTGCTGTTGAATGGGTGGTAAACATATTCCATATAAATTATATCTTATAGTAAAGAGAATTCTGTAAGTGCTTTATTTCAAGAAGATCCAATATATAAAATCTGTACTTTAAATTTATATCATAAAAACAGAAAAAGGGGCAGCTAGGTTAGAGAACTAGGCCTGAAGTCAGGAGAACCTGAGTTCAAATTTATTCTCAGACACTTAACATTTCCTGACTGTGTGACCCTGGGTAAGTTACTTAACCCCAATTATCTCAGCAAAAAAAAAAAAAAATTAGATAAATTAGAAAGGACATTGATTTTCCACAAGTTTTCTTTAAATTGATACAGCAGCCTTCCTTAGTACACATGAAATGGCTTGTGTTAGTATTCATTATATTGAATTCACTCATGTAACAAGTTTTGTTACATGATGCAGTCTGCTTCTTCCTATTACATGCCTTTCCACTACTCTCTAAATCATATTCATTTAAAATTCTCCGGTAGTTATTGTGTTGCCTAACTTCCAATATTAAAATTATTAAAAAGTACTAAAAAGATGAACCTTTGTTTTAGGGGAAATCGTTTGGAGTCATTAAAACAACTTTGCAATTTATTTCCCTGGAAAAGTCTGACTTTTCATGATGTAGTTCACAGAGTTATTTTGGCAAAAAATACTACAGTGGTTTGCCATTTATTTCTCCAATGTATCCCCATTTTATAGATAAGGAATTGTGGCAGTTAGGGATTAAGTGATTTGGCCCAAGTCACATAGCTTGTGGATGTTTGGGGCTGGATTTGAATTCAGATTTTCTGAACTCCTGATTTGGGCTTTATTCACTATATCACTTATCAGCCTCTTCCTGGAATATAGTAAAAGCTAAGTAAATGCTTGCTCTCTGACTAACTGATCAAAGAAAGTCAGTACTCCTAAAAAAGTCTAGATCAGAGAAGGTCTTTTACTTCCAGTGTGCTAACCCTTGAACACATTTTGTTTTGCATTTTGTAAAGAATGTGCTGAATGAAAAGTTTGCAGTCGAATTGAGGTGGGAAGGAGGGGGATAGATACTGTAGACACCAGGGAAATATTGCTGAGTTTCCCCTATGATTTACAATATATTCTTTATTTTTAAATTGATGATCCTGTGTTCTGAAAGCTTTATTAGGGTTAGTAGATTTTTTCATGATTGTGACTCAGAGGAATTTTTAAGTCAGTTTTCAATATAGATCTGACTATACTTATTCATTTCCTGTAGCATAGAGAACCAATAGTTTAAGACAACAGTGGTTTTATTTTTATACTGTTTTATCTTCCAGTCACTTATACTTCTGCAGCTTTATAAATCCTTAGAAAACTTGGAAAATTATTAAAACTGAATAACTAATGCCTTCAAATTTCAACATGAAGATATTAGACCAGTCTAAGTGTAGATACTTTGATATGTATCTCCATGGGTTTAAAGGGAAGTGTAAGTTGATAAGAATTTCTGTTAGTTTAATGCAAGCACTCTGGATAATATCTATTCCCAGTCATGTTTATTAAAAATACTTTTAGATCAAGACTTTTGTTTCTAGGGACATTTATCAAATTTCAGTTTTTGTAGTGTTAATCACAATAGTTAATGGGGAAATATTGGTAAAAGATAATTTTGTTAGTTTTGTTCAGGATAGAATAGTTTAATTTTTTTTTAATGATCCTAATATTTATTTCCTGGTCACTTCTGAACTTCTTTTCTTGATATTTGTCTGGATTTGGTTATTGTTTGTTCTTTTTTAATATTATTTTTATTCTTTTGATTCTGATTTCTTTATCACTTCATGTAAGTTTTCCTACATTTCTTTGTATTCATCATATTTGTCAATTCTTGTCAATAACATAGTTACATTCATATAACAGGTCTGCAACTATTTTTTAATTATTGATAATTGAATTTCTATGTTTCTTCTATATATGTATATAATAATTATTTGCAAATCTTAAAAGCAACATATAAATTTCAAACTTATTTATTAGTAATATATGTAAAGATGGTTGCTAGGTTTTTGCTGTTATGAATAATGCCTCTAGTAATGTTTTATACTAGTAATTTTTTTCTCCTCAAAAATAATCTTAGGATTCTATCCTATTAGAAATCATTAAATCAAATACTGTGACAAATTTCAGAGTTTTATTTATGTAATTCCATATTGCTTTCCAAAATGATTCCACCAATGTAGAATGGTGTAACATTGTTCTTATTTTTCTACAACTGCACTACTTTTTAGTTAAATCATTTTAAATTATCATTTTCAATTGAATGAATACAAGGTAGTATCTTAGAATTGTTTTAATTTGCATTTCTTTTTTGGAGGGAAGAGTTTGAACATGCTTATTGATAAATTGTTTTTTCTTTAGAAAAGTACTTGTATGCATTCTTTTAAAAATTTTTATTGAAACTTTATTTTCAAAACATATGCAAGGACAATTTTTCACCATTGATGCTTGCAAAACTTTGTGTTCCAATTTCCCCTCATTCTCCCATTCCCTCTCCTAGATGGCAAGTAATCCAAAATATATTAAATGGTAAATATATATGTAAATCCAACATAGGCATATGTATTTATACAATTATCTTGCTTGCATACATTTTTGATTAAAGAAAAAATAAAACTCCTACAAATATGTGTTAACGTTTAATAAAGCTTGGATATTAGGCTTTTCATTAGAGATATTTATCACAAAGATTTTTTTTTCCTATCCTATTTCCTATTCTATTGTTTTTGTGCAAAAGTACTTTAATCTTTTATCATATTTATTCTCCACATTTTCACTTATCCACAATATTTTGTTAGTTTTGTTGAGGATAGAATAGTAAAATATGGAGCATTACATTGTCATTTTTTCTGATATGTATTTTAAAATATTTGGATTGTTGGTCCATCTGGAACTGATTAGGGCATCATGTCGTGGTAAATGTGGGTTTAAACCCATTTTGTACCATATTGTTATCCAGTTTCCCCAGTATTTTTTATTGTATGATGACATTCCCAAGGGTTTGTATTTCTTCAATATTTTGCACAGTAGTCTACTGTATGAATCTGTTTTTTATTTAGAGTAACATGATTGGTTACACTGAACTTTTTAAATTTTTTTTTTTTGGCCCAGTACCAGATGTATTTTTGTGTCAATAGATGGAGCCTCTTTAAAACAACACTTTAGACTATGGTAGAAACCTATTAATATTTAATTTAATTCTGAGAAGACTTAGGACTT
The DNA here is from genome assembly GCF_016432865.1 of Antechinus flavipes. Lineage (NCBI taxonomy): Eukaryota > Metazoa > Chordata > Mammalia > Dasyuromorphia > Dasyuridae > Antechinus > Antechinus flavipes. The sequence continues at coordinate 548,255,639 of NC_067399.1, forward strand.
AGTTATTAAAATCTGCCACATCCAAAATATTCTCTGTGACTCCAGATAGCCATCAGCTTTAAAAACAAACAAATAAAATACTACCACTGCCACTTATAATGCCACAAATTTTCATAATGCTAATTTCTTGGTTTGAAAAGCTATCAGTTTGGAACCCATATTTATTTCCTAAGCATTTAAGAATATTTGATACTTTTACCTTTAAAACAGAAGTGTGAAATTAGCTGTAGGCAATGAGAGAGAAAAATCTTTTCTCTGAAGACTCCTTGATCCTATTTCATTTCACAGATTCTGTATTTGCTCCTTCCTTTCCCTGCACCTCCCAAAATAAGAGAAGCGTCTTAAAAGCATAATATTGGCTTTAATACCGGTGGAACTTTTAGAATTGTTTGGAAGGGATTGGGCATCTGCCTGTAGTGGGGAAAATGTAACATATAAAACAAAGATTGGACCTAACACTTGAACTATAGATTCCTCAGACTAAATAAATATTCAGAAAGGTGTCCCTAGGCAGGAGATGTAGGGCTTGGAGCCAATCTCTTGTCATTCCCATTTTAAGTCTTCTTTTTCAGGTAAATAAGGTTAAAGTGACTATATTACTTCTAAGAGAAAATCATTAAAGAGCAACAGACATCCTAAGAATTTGTATCTTGATGGACTGTTTTACTTACTGTGTCTTCTTCATGGTAAAGGGATTTATGAGCTGAGTATATGCATTTGGAGAGGTAATGTGGTGAAAAGAGTATAAAATTAAATGGTATAAAATGGATCGTTAGAAGGACTTGATTTTTTAGACCTTCCTATTTGTGTAGTCCTGGGTGGGTCACTTGACCTGTCTAAATCTTGATTTTCTCATCTATAAAATGGGAGAAATAATGTTTATATTACTCATCTTATAGATGAAGGTATAGAGACCAAATATAGATATTTAATATGAATATAATATCATTTGGATATAATACAGAAGGGATATATCATAGTTTATAACTACAATGTGCTATATTAGTAGAAGCTATTTATTATATTATTATATATAATATAATATGATATATTATATTATATTTTAGCAATGCTGATATGACAAGTCCTAGGACTTTTAAAAATGAGGGCATTTCTTTCTTTTTGATCTTTACATAAAAATGGTTTTCTTGTCAATGCGTCACAATTTTTTAAGCCATATAGTAGGACAATTGTGGCTTAGGAGCTGTTTTGTTTTTGTTTTTTAAGAAAGGTTTTGATGTTTATTTTTAAAAACAAAATAAAAATATGGTATATCTTTGAGTAGGTTGTCTCTACACAGCTGCTTTAGAGGCAAGAAAGATGAGCCATGAATTAGTGAAGCTTTGATTTATAAAAGAATCTTTCTTTAAAGCCATTATTTATTCTTTATCTATTTACTCATGAAATCAAAATGATAGCTCAAGTTCTGAGATGTAACTAGTTTATTCGAATCTCTCATAAGGATTATAAAATTAATACAGTCCTTTTTTTCAAAGGAAAGAATTTAGCATCTCTTGAAAAAATGTGCTTCTGTGTAAGGAATGTTAACTAATATGTCATATAAAACATTCATTAGGATTTCTCAGCCTGGGATGCTGTTGGTTCCTGATGAACAATAACATAATTTCAAAGGAACCAAAAGGATGGTTAGTTAGATGATAAAAGAGTCTTTTTTTTCAGGTTGTATAAGGCCTGTCTCCAAGATTCTCATATAGGGCTACGTGGATCTTTCGGTTGTGACTACATAAGTAGAAAATATTTCTAAAAGCACAATATGAATAAAGTTATTACCTTTAGAAAATGAATCCATCAGGTAGGCTTTTTAACATTCATTTGGGGGAATTTTTTAAAAAGAATATTTCAAAATGATTAATAAAACAGGCCTTTGTTAAACCCTTATACCATAGAGATCACCGTGGTTCTTGCTTTTATGATGTTTAATATCGGATGAAGAGAGGGGGGAATGATGTACGCAGAGGTAACCACGCCACAAAAATAAATAAATAAATAAACAAACAAATAAATAAATAAGAATAAGGCACCATGATGTAGTAGACTAAGTGCTGAATTGAGAATCAAAGGAACTGAATTTGTGTCTTTGCTCCGTGCTGCCTGTGTAACATTTGACAAGTTACTTTTTCTTTCTGTATCTGTTTATCAATTTGCAAACTGAAGGATTTGGACTACATAATATACAAGGTGTCTTCTAGTTTTAAAGGTATGATACCATGACAATCTCATAAAGAAAGCTACAAACATGTACTAATTATTTATCTTTTTATTTAAGTCTTTGTTTTTAAAAAAAATTAAATTAATATTTGAAAAATAAGGCAGTTGGGAGATAAGGTATAATAATTTACATTTATGTAGTTCTTTGAAAACTTTTTCTATTATTTATTTTAAATGAAATTTTATTGATGCATTTATTTTTCTAATATACTTTTTTTTTTTTTTTTTTGCTGAGACAATTGGATTTAAGTGACTCGCCCAGGGTCAAGCAGCCAGGTTGTGAGGGCAGATTTGAACTCAGGTATTCCACTAGACCAACTAGCTGCCTCAGATGTATTTGTTTTTACATAATTTCTGCCTGTATCCTTCCTCCTTTCCTCCTTCCTCTGAAAGCCTATCCTAGATAACAAAGAATTTTGTATATAATTTTTAAGTATATACTTATATATAATAAGTAGTTATGTAGTTTGCAAAGTACTTTCCTTTTAATATTTCTGTCTTAGTACAAATGTTACCACCCTATTTTGTGACTGCAATGACTGATGCTGAAGGACTTGTTTTTTGTCAGAAAGCTAATAAAATTTTATTCATACACAAGTTTTCTGACTCTAAATTCACGATAAGACTTAGGATCAGGTGACGAGTTCAAATTCCAGCTTGAGGACATAGTAGTCATGTGTGGAGCTGTGAGTCAGTCATTTTATCCCTCTGGGCCTCTTTCCTTGTCTGTTGTTCAGTTGATTGGTCATATCTAACTCCTTATGACCCCTTTTGGAATTTTCTTGGCAAAGATACTTGGCCATTTCCTTCTCCAAATCATTTTTAGTTGAGGAAACTGAGGCAAACAGGTTAAGTGACTTGCCCAAGGTCACACAGCTAGTAAGGATCTAGCTCTGGATTTGGACTTAGATCCTCCTGAGTCATTCTCCACTGTATCTCCTAGCTGCTCTTGTCTGTAAAATATGTCAGATGTTTTATAAACCCAAAAACATTGTATATAATGTGAGTTTGTTATAATAACAATCTGCTTCCAAAATTTGTTAGATATATAACAGACTAATTAACAAAGCCTAGATGGAGTTAATTCATATCAATAGTAATCATTGGGGGATTTCTTTTTTGAAGATAAAATTTATGGAGTTCTTTTCCAGACACCATGAACGTCTCCTTTTCTATTAACTTGACCCAAAGGAATTTTATTTAGAATACATGTATATGGGTTTCCTTTTTTTTTTTTTTTCTAGCTGTTTCTCAGCCTCGAGCTGATTCTCTCTTTGATTTAAAGAAATCTAAATGTGATGGCCTAGATTTCCCCCCAAAGGATCCAAATGCAAGATTATGTTTATGCTGTGCAGTGACCCAAAGAATCTTTGAAAACCTGGCCTGGGTCTGATGAGTCAGCTGATCCAGCAGAACCACATCCTGTCGCCGACAGTGGCCTTGCTAAGAAAGGATGGGGGCAGGGAAGGAAAAGCCTTGTAGTTGCCGAACCTTATTGGGGAGAAGGCAGAATCCTTAGCTCCCCTTTGATTAAACTCCCTTGTGATTTATCTAACTCCTGCCCAAACTTCTTTATGTTTTCATCCTCCAGACTAGCAGCCTCTTGGAATAATTGATGACTACTGAGTGAGATTTAATGGAAAAAAAAAAAAACAGTACTGGAATGGAAGTTGTAGATGTTTGCCCTTAGAAGGCAAGTCTTCCCCCTTCCTTCATATTAGTTTCCTCTTCTCTAAAATGAAGGGATTTTAAAAGTCTCTTAAATTCTATTTCTGTAAATATGATCCAGTTTGGACAGGGTTGTTTAAACATGGGCAGTAAACTAAGATGGTGATCTTTAGGATTGAAATTTGTATTTTTACCTTAATGAAAATAGTTCACAAGAGCCAAAGATTGTAATTTAATTGCTTTTCGGTATGGAATATATGTAGTCAAAGATTTGTGATTTCCTTAGTATGCAAACTTTTTCCCTTGAGGAATGGCACAAACCATTCTCATCTACTGTTTATTGCCTATGTGATCTTAATGCTTGTCCTATCCCTCTATAGATTATCTCCAATTTATCTTTTTTGTATTATTCTTGTTAGCATCTTGTCTCTTCCACTAGTTTAGGAGCTTCCTGGGGCCAGGGGCTATTTTTTGCTTCCTCATATCCTCAGAGCTTAGCATATAGGGCATAATAGATGGTCACTGACAGATATACTCAGCTTGGGCAAGGACTCCCTGGGTCTCAGTTTCCTCATTTGTAAAATGAGATTGGGCCAGTTTTAAATCTAGGATCCTATGATCCTCTCAAACTGAGAGGCTACAGCAGATACACAAGGTAGGTATACAAAGTAATTTTAAGTAAGAAATCCTAGTAATGAGAGGGTTAATTGGGGAGCTCTTAATGAATTTGTTGTTACCCATGCAACTTGGTCTAATTCTGAAACCAGGGAATTTTGGAGTGGTTCTAGGCCATAGGTGACATAAGATCCTACTTGTAGAACTGGAAGTCTCCCTCATTTTGCCAATGAAGATATAGGCTCACAAATGTGATGGGCCCCAGAGAACACAGATAATGTGTATCTATGGAAGGAGTTTAATCTTAAATTCTTAATACTGAGTCCAGTGCCCTTTAGCACACTGCTACTGACATCCTCTAGGCTTGATCTCAGGGGTTTTATTTATCTCCTTGATTCTATAAAGCTCTATGAAATACTTTAAAATATAGATTAGTTATGGCTTATATCTAGGGTTTTTCCAGAAGTATATAATAGATCCTCAATCTATTCAGTTCCCATGACCTACTTTTCTATTCTGTCTCAGTCCCACCCTGAAATAGTCATGCCCTTGATATTGCCATTACCCAAAAGTCTTCCACTTCCAAGATCATGAACTCTCAAATTCCTTTATCTGATCATAATGGTTTTTTTCATTCTATCTTTCCCACTGCCTTAAAAACATAATCCTTATTCTTTGTCCTCACTATGACCTCCAATGCCTCTGCCCCCAGTTCTTCCCTAGGCTGTCATTACTGAAACAGAGACAATGGCTGCACTTAACTCCCTTTCTAATCTCACATTTTCCATCCCTCCATAAACCTCTCATGGTATCTTTCCCCCCACTCTCTCAGATGAAGATCTTGACTCATACTTTACCAAAAAAATGAGGCCTTTCATTAGAACTCATTTTCCCCCTCCTCATTTCACATCACTCAAATGTTTTTCCCCACTATTTTCTCCACCTTGTGTGACATGGAGAGGTAGTCTTTCTCATTGCCAATACAAACTTCCCTACGTGTATAAGTGATTCCCATTCCATTTCATTTTTTAAGCTAATATCCCTACTCTTTTCCCCACTCCATAAATCTTCAATGTCTCCTTATCTATTACTTTTCTGCTGCTGACAAACATACCCATGTTTTCTGACCTTAAAAAAGCTTCACTTGATCTGACCATTTTTTCTAGACATCATCGTCTATCTTCCTTCCCCTTTATGTCTAAACTTGACGAGTATACCTAACATTTGGAGTCTCCTTTTTTTTTTTCCCCTCTCTTATTTTTAAACTTTACAGGATGACTTCTGACTTCATCATTCAGCTAAAATCTGTTCTTTTCAGAGTTACCATTGACATCTAAGTGCCAAACCCAAAGGCTCATTTTTTCTTTGTGTGTTTTTGGTTTTGTTCTTTTTTTTTTTTTTTTAACCTCTCTGCATACCTTGACATTGTGGATCATCACCTTTTGCTCTCCTTTCTAGGTTTTCATGACATTGTTCTCTCGGTTCTTCCATTCCATCTAGGCTCCTTTGCTGGATTTTTCCCCAGGGCATGTCCAACTAACTATGGTTATCTTCACCTGCCAATATGGTATAGGCCATCTTTACTTTTCATTTGGATAATTGCAGTAGAAATCTAGTTGGTCTCTTTGCCTAAACCTGCTTCCTACTCTATTCTACCCATGTCTTCCACATGACTCTCCATCTCTCAGCTCCATTCTTTTTTTACTGACCCATGACTGGAATACTCTTCTTCGTTGCCTTTGCTTCTTGTCTTTTCTTTCTTTCTGATCAAATCCCACCTTCTTCACACATTTCCTCTGCCTCCTCTTCCCTTTTAATACACTTTCTGTTTGTACTTCATAGATCATATGTAAAATGATTTTACATGCTTTCTCCTCTATTAGAATGCAAGTTGGTTGAGGGCAGAGACCATATTTTTTCCTTTCTATATATCCTCAGGAGTAAATAAGCACTGTTCCTGGCACAAAACTTAATAAAAACTTAATAAATACTTGTTGAAATATTTTCCTTTCAAATCTATTCATTACTTTGTCCCAAAGACATTTGTTAACCTGTGATTCAATAACAATGTTCTTAAAAATAAATCTTCCTACAGTTAATATCAAACAAACAAGAATTTGATGTTACAAGATGCCAGAAGGATACTTAGAGAATCAGAAGTCAGTGAGTCAAATAGCATTTATCAAGCAGCTATTATATGCCAGGCACTGAAAACATTTTCATGTGTAACCCATGAAGATGACTATTCTAGGATCCCTTACATAGGAAGAATCTTCCCATTTCTATAGGAAATGCCTATTCTTACAAAAATTGAATCTTTAAAGAGTTTACTTTGAGATCGCAAATATTAGTGGCTGCACTTCATGTTTTTGTTCCTGAATTTGTTGACCTTGACCCAATCTGCTTCATATTGTAGAGTCAGCTGATAGAGCCTGTGACAGAATCAGCTAGAACAAGGCAATATGGCTCAGCTGAAAGAAAAAGATGTCTAAAATAATTTTCAATTCAAGAGCTTGCCCATTCAAGCAAAAGGACTGATTCTACCAAATTATTCCCTTATAGCTGATGGATTAAAATACAAAGCACAGTAACCACCTTAAAACTCTGCCCTCAAGGAATATACTAAGACAGCATTTGTCTTTGTCTTAATAAATAAATAGTTTTTGCTGTATTTGTCCGATAATTCCCTTTTGTGATGCAGACTGCTATTTGACTATCTTACAGGAGGCTTCTGACCTTAGGTTCTTTAAGGCCATGCTTGACCGTGGAACATAGTTCTAACATGTGATACTGATCTGGAAAACTTTAATTATGAATTGTCAATGGCTTACTTGTTTGCTATCCAAAGTCTCGCCTAGTTAAGTCTGGGGAGTCTTATACTATAAGCTTGACCAGTGCTAGGTATTAGAATTCTTTTGACTAAAAGACCTCAAAAGACAGTCTGCTAAGACATAGAAAAGTTGTATCCTGTGTGCGTGAAAGTATATTTGTACTGATGGAATCTTGGATTATATTGATGAAAATAATCTGTTGGGGTGATGGTCATTGGACTAAACTTGCATATTCTATAGTTAAACCTATTCCAAATCCACCTCTACTATCAATATTTTGATTACTGGGTCCCCCCCTCAGAACCAGTCTATTGACCCCACTATATAGTGGGAAAAAATAGCAAATGTTTTGTTAAAGTATGCATTGGCCTTCTAAGGTTCTTTTCATCTTTGAGATTCTCTGATATACAGCATTAAATGGATTTTGTCATTGGGCTATCAAGGCCATTTATGTATCCAAGTTAGTAATATAATTTTTGTAGTAATTTCTGGTTTACAAATTTAATCCACTCAACAACTCTTTGAGATGTGTTGTGCAAGGGTTATTGTTGTCCCCGATTGACAAATGATGAAATTGAGACCCAGAGAAATTAAATGATTTATTCAAGATCACATAGATTATAAGTAATAGAGATTTGAACTGAGAATTTCTGATCTCAAATCTCTGATTTCAAAAGTGTCCTTTCTATTACAACTTATTTGCTTTTGGATAGATTACCTTGTTTGACCTAGAATATTAAATGGTATAATTGTAATAAAGTGGGTGCTGTGTGATTGTCCACTATTAGAAATTTGAAATAAACTATGAATCAAATTAAATGAGAATATTCTTTAATGCATACATATGTAGTTCAGTGGAAAGACTTTATGGACTTGAAATCAGATGGTTTGGGTTGAACCTGCACCAAATTAAGGAAAGATAAAAGCCATGTTGAAATATTAAAAAAAAAAATCCTCACTCATGGACTTGTCCATCATAAGTATTTAATTTTTTTTTTTTTGGTTAAAGTAACAGGAATTGATCCTTGTGTTCTGTACAAACTGCTGGAGAAAAAAAGGATTTTTCAGAATAATAGTTTCTTAAAGATCTTATATCATATTGTAAGATAAGAGGGTGGGGCTGAAGAAATAGAGTGAGATAGGGCAAAAGAGCGGTCAGACAACATGTTTGAGGAGAAGGAATGTAGAGGGATTGGGTGGATCAAGGAAATCTGAAAAGTGTGCTGCTTGTTATCAGTTCTATCCTTGAGAAGAAACATAATGAAAATAGAAGACTAAATATTTTAAGAAATCACTTTGTTGTCATTTTGTCATTTTGTAATTCTGTCATTCTTCTCATTCCATCATGCTCCTATATCTTTATAGCAGGAATATGTATTTTTAGGCTTCCAATTCTAAATAAAAATGCAACATTCGTTTGGTGGCCAGTGTATAACTAATATCCTTTTTATCCTTTTTTGTACAATATTGCTTCAATATGCTGGATTTGTCATTCTTTCCTTTTGACCTGCTTAGCATAGCTTAAACCATATGGCTATGTGGTTCACAAGAGATTACAAGAATTTTAAAAAAATGGTTGTAAACAAAGATAGAAGCAATTAATCCCTTGAGAACCAAGAAGCAATTGGTGCAGATATCGAAAAAAAAATAGTTTAAGCTAACTAAACATATAACTAAGATGAAGTTTGAAGATTCTGTCTACCTGTTTATGGAATTCATTCTGTACAAATATCCAAATAGGAGTCTAGACCTGTGATAAGGTATTATTAATCATGGCACTTTGAATTTATTCCATTTTATTCATTCCTTGAATTTATTCCAGTAATAGGAAAATGAGGATTTACCCATCCATCAGCAATGCTGAATATGAAAGTGAATTTGGTATAATGAATGTAATAAAGAAACTGCATTGTCTCAAGCATACTCTTCCTAGGGATTGAAGTGGTATAGGGAAAATAAAATGAGGAAAAAAACACTTTTAAGGTTAATTTGTATTAGCAACATTTTCTCTATTGCTTTCTTAAGTCTGTACCAAAGAACCTGATTTGAAGCTTTCTGTCAATTTCAGAGGTGTTCTTAAAAATTTAAGAATTGGCTCTTAGATGCTAATATCAGCTACTTCAACACACTCCTGAACAAAGGGATGGTAACCATATATGTATACATAGATTACATCTATATGTTGCATATTTATTATATATGTTATATACATTTATATATATCCTTCCTAGGAAATGAGATGGTATGGGGAAGTATGTCTTGGATGTTGGGAGGAAATTTTTTTCCTCTCTTTTTTGCTATATATTAGCAAATATCCCTTTGTAAAATTAAAAAGTAGAGGCAGCTAGGTTGCTTTGTGGCTAGAATACCAGCCCTGAAGTAAGGAGGACCCAAGTTCAAATTGAGCTTCAAATACTAGCTCTGTGACCCTGGACAAGTCATTTAATCTTGATTTTTCCTTTCAATAAAGTATATAGAGTAGGTATTATCTCCATTGACAAATGAGGATAACTAAAGTTGAAATAACTTAAATTCACACAAGGTCACACAGGAGAAGGCAGAGAAGGGGCTTGATATCAAATACTTTGAATATAAGTATATACTATACAAGTCTTAGAAACAGAGCATAGCATTTATCTTTTGGAGGATTGAGCTCATTAAGTAACTGGTAAATTGGTTGATTTTCAGACATCAGCAATTTAAAAACCATTTTCATAAAGAATCATTTAAAAGAAAGAGTCTTCCCAAATACATTTTTGAAAAAATGAAAAATTGAAGAATTCCTAAGATTGTATTAAATATTTCAAAAATTTTCCATACAACTAACAACTGGGTTTTAAATATCTTATAAACTTACTTGACAACAGACAATTTATGAGACAAATGTCTTGTGTTTAAAATGAGAATTTCTGCATGAATTTGTGCTTGCTAAGTATTGTTCATTCAATGCTCAGATCTGATATTTGGTGACCTTTTGGTGTTAAAATATATATTTAAAAAGCTAATAAAATTTCATGACTCTTTTCATAACACATTTTGAATCTCAGAATCGACTGACGTCTTAAAAATCTTCATAATGTTTTCTTTTGCAGATATTTTGTTTTTTATTAGCACTTAATACTACCAATAGAGGATAAAGAAACCTCTTTGGGATTATAATAACCAAGTGGTCTGTGCATAAAAAATATACATACTTGGCTGTAGCAGACCTGTGTGGTCCAAATATTCTGGATATCTTTATTGGAAAAATCACAATAATTGGAAATTTTGTTTAAACAAGTACTCATTTTTTTCACACACTTCTGCCCTAGTTGACCAGATTTAAAATCTGACTCTGTTAGGAAATTTATGCTTGGAAATGAATAGTGGTTTAATTTCACCCTCAGGAAAAAGCAAAATAGAGAATTATTTCCTTAAAGTGGGTAGCTTTCCAGAACATCTGCCAATAACAGTTGTTTCTTTGCCTTTGGCATGACTATAGGAGACTAAGGTCATGCTATTCATTCTGTGTTTTTGTCTTCTACCATTATTTTAGCCCTTCTTGTAATGCTCTTTACTCATAATTCCTAGTGTTATTGAGATTTCATAGATAGTTCTACATTATATCATCCAAATCCTCTTGTCCACTTTCATGAATATCTCATATCTGAGAGATGACCCAAAAGGATTATCAGGACATCCTGGGACTCTAAAACTAAGATTTACTTTATTTAAGAACAAAATATGTGACCTACTACTTAAAATATATCCTACTTTGTTTTGGTTAAATATAAAGAAAACAATTCCAACAATTAGACACACCTTAAAATTTAATTTAATTTCTTAAAACGAAATGCCTTATTTATGTAGATAGTGAATTCTCTGTTATTGGAGATCTTCAAGAAGAAGCTGAATATATTGTTTTATAGATGGACTTTATAAAGCTTTGGGTTGGGGAATGAACCAAATGACTTCCAAATTTCCTTTCAACTTGGGGAAACTGATTCTATACTTATCTAAGCTCCAGATTCTGATACTTTATCAGTTGTGTGACTGGAAAATTCACTTCACTTTTTAAAATCTGTTTTTTCCTACCTTTTTTGTATAAATGAGCATATATATATATATATATATATGAATGTAACAATTTTCTAAGATCCACAGACTTAGAAGGAAAAAGGATCATATTAATCATCTAGTCGAACTCCCTCATTTTACAGATAGGGAAACTGAGGCAAGACGAATTAAGTGTTGATTTGCTCAAGGTCACTTGAGTACTAAGTGACAGAGCTTGGAATACCTCAGATATGCTGAAGTTGTGAATTATGATAAAAAGCAACTTTCTTTTTTTAAAGGAATGAATAATGGAATCAAATGTATTCTCTCAACAAAAACAAGTTTGAATCAGCATTTTCTCAGTCAACCTGGTATTTATTATTTATCTGAAGTAGATACTGGGTACATGTTGAATGCTTCAAATGTAAAATTCAGACAGCAGATATATCTTGCCAAGGACAAGCTCTTAGCTTAGAACTGAAATTTTGAATTGTACCCTTGATAATACTGATGATTCTGTACATCCCCTGTAGCTTAACTGGGATGCTTTTTGTAAAGATTATAATGTATAAAGAACTAGTTTAAATATATTATCTTTTCCAGTTTCCTTTAAAAGTTTTATTTCAAAAAGACATAGCTATGGTTTGAGAGAAAAAAAAATCTTAACTTCTTCAGTAGGAAAACCATGTATAGATGAAATATTTTGTGCATTCATTTTGCCTTTAAGATGATTATTTCCAAGATGTTATCTTGAAGTCATGATTGTTCTGCCCCTAACTAGTGACAATCCTTTAACCCTTTAACTTTTTATTCCTATCCTTATTCATTTTTTTAAATGCTTAAACATACTATTTAAAGAGTACCATAGACAATATACATTGTAAGTGAAGAATTCTTTGAGAGTAACCATTATATATGTAGTATTTTACATGTTTCAGATTTGACATTTTAGATTTCAATTCAGTTTTTTTTAAATCAATATTTATTTAAGTCTTTTTAAGGATTTTTTCTTTTTTTTTTTCAATGGTAGTAGGAGAGACGGATTAATAAATAAAAATAAATTTGAAGAGAAACCAAAATGTTAACATTTTTAGGTTTTACATAAATGGTTTTCTGGAGGGTATAAGTATAGAATATTTTAAAAGAAAGCCACAAATTAGAAGATAAGTCTTGGAGTTCTTTGCTTTTGTGTTTTCAGCTCCTAACTCTTTAACTCCTTGTGGAGATAATGTGGAGAAGTACTTGCCTTTTAGTCAGAAGACTTAGTTTCTGAATTCAAATGTGGTCTCAGACATTTCCTAGCTGTGTGATGCTGTCACTTCATGCTGTTTGTCCCAAGTTACCTCACCTGTAAAATAAGTTGGAGAAGGAAATGGCAAACCACTCTTTTATGTTTGCTAGAATGTACCAAATAAGATTTACAAAAATTTGAATGTGATTGAAAATGACTAAACAACAACTAAGTGGTAATCTAACCTTTCTTGATGCAAAACAAATAAATGGGATGGGGAGTGGTCTCTTAACTTCTTTGAAAAGAGAAAAAGGGATGCAGCTAGATGGAGCAGTGTATAGACCACCAGCCCTGTAGTCAAGAGGACCTAAGTTCAAAACTGGCCTCAGACACATAATAATAATTGGCTGTGTGACCCTGGACAAGTCACTTAAGCCCAATTGGTCCTACCCAGCCCTCAAAAAAAAAAAAAAAAAAAAAAAGAAACGAGGAAAATGGGTGGTATAACAGGTTTGGTTTTTACTTTCTGACCTCTAGCAAGCTCATCAAATAGATTTAGTATCAAGCACAGTGATCTCTTACTATAAAATACTAAGTAAGATAAACTGTCATTATTTTCATGTATAGAATTAGAATATCCTTTTCAATAAGATTTTTTTAAATGTTAGTTTAGCAAAACCCGTGGACTAGTAAGGATGACACAAGCTGCAAAGGAAGACAATTGGCTAATGGGGCCAAATGGCTTCAGATTATTTAACACAATGAAGATAAAATATGTGTCTGTAAAGAGCTGAATAAATGACTTGAACCTAAGTCAAGAGAATCATAGTAATATTCAGTAAGAATGACCTTGAAATCTATACATCTGGGGGAAATCTGCATTAATATTAGCCCCAAGGGATTTGAGTAAGCACTATTAGTGGAGGAAAAAGCAGAGTATATTTAACTTGAGATTGGAACTGGCTTAACTAGGGCTGCATTATTTTATTTTTTTCCTTCTGATTTTGTTGACCTAGAAATAAAAGCATTTAATGTGTTTTGAGTGTCTAATTTTTGGATAAATTGATTAAGTCCAGAATTGAATCTTTATCAAGAAATTACAGGTGATAAGTATTTTAATATTTCAGTGCAAATATTTTAGAATCCAACATTCAGCATATAACTGTGCAGGTGTTATCTCACTTTATGTAAAAGCAATAGATGACCACACTATTGAGGGGGTCCGGGGGGGGTGTGTGTGATTATTCCTTTCCCATCAATTTGTAATATGGTTCTTAATGATAACTCTCTCCCTTCTTGCAGTTAAATTTTGATAAAGATGCTACTTTTCAAGGAAAAAGAAGTTTCACTTGGTTTAGAGTTAGAAGACCTGAATTCAAATCCTATCTCAGTCACTTGCTCATCTTGTGACCTTACTCAAGTTAACAACCTATGTGTTGTAGTAGAATTATTTTCCTCCAGATTATCAATGATTACTCATCAAGTTTTTACCATATTAGAAAGAAGATGATACCTATTTGAGCTGTTAATTTGACAACAGTTGTTACCTATAGGTTTCCTATTTAGTTTTGTCCTTAATAAGATTGCTATGTTAATCCTTCATTTTGTGTTTATATAATAGGGATGATATTACCTAGGAAAAAATCATAAGCATCTTTGAGAATCTAATAGTTAGAAAGGAACTCAGTGGACCATCTTAAGTCTAATACTTGTCTGACCAACACAGTGCTTCTCTAGACTATCCCTCCCAATTCACATTAAATATTGGACCTCCTCAGGGATGGACACCCCAGATTACTCTCTAGGTTTTTTACTTATAAAAGTGCAGCTCCATTCATAGTTAACCAGGGGCACAACTAATTTAGAGGAAAGGCATGTGCTATATAGCATAGTTTAAAAAACCCTCTGTAAACTTGGGGTATCTTCTCCCACAAATATATTATTAGTGAGGGAGAGTGAATAAGTATAAAGATGGTACATGAGAGCCCATTACATGGGGTATATAGGTGAAGAAACAATTATACTTCCAATAGTTGTAGAACTGCTCTTTTTTTCAAAATTAAATTTTATTTGAATGAATAAAAATAGATTTTTCTTTCCTTCCTTCCTTTCATGAATTTTAAGCTCAAAATTGCATTAAAACTTTTTGGGAAACTGTATATGTCTCATTCAGCATCCTGAGTCACTATTCTGTCATGATGTGGGTAGAGTGTTTTATCTTTGGTTCCCTGGAATCATGATTGGTCATTACATGAATCAAAATTATTATGGTTTTCAAAAGTACTCTTTTTTTCAGTGCTGTTGTTGCTGTCATATAGACTGTTCTGGTTCTGTTTACTTGATTTTGTATCAATTCATACAGGTATTGACAGATTTCTCTAAAATCGCCTCTCCCTTCATTATTTCTTATGGTTCGTAGTATTCCCTTACATTCATATACCACAAGATATTTAGTCATAACCCAATAGATGGGAACCACCTTATTCTCCAATTCTTTATTACTTACTATAAAAAGAGCTGCTATAAATATTTTCCTAAATATGCTTCCTTTTCTTCTTCTTTTGATTGCTTTGATAGTAATACTGTTGGGTCAGAAAATGTGGACAATTGAACAATTCCAAACTGTTTTCCAGAATGTCCATACAAATTCACAACTTTGCCATCATTTTATTAATGTGCCTATTTTCCTGCTGCTCCTTCCAGCATTTGCCATTTTCCATTTTTGTGTCACAAAATGATCCTTCGTTTTATGGAAGGCTTTATCATATTAATTTGGAGGCTTGCATACAGTTTGTATGAAACATTCTGTACCCTATTTTCATTGTATCAGTGTTCACTATTCTAGCTACAAATGCCCAGATATTTTATTCCTTTCATAGGATATCAAATATATCATGTAGGAAAAATTGTCATTGTTGAGTTGTTTTTCAGTCATGTCCAACACTTTGTGACCCCATTTGGGATTTTCTTGGCAAAGATACTTGAATGGTTTGCTATTTCCTTCTTTAGCTCCTTTTATAGATGAGGCAATTAAGGCAAAAAGAGTTGTTATTTGCTCCTTTGTCATCCAGCTAAGAAGTGTCTGAGACCGTATTTGAATTCAGGGAGATGAGTCTTTCTGATTTCAGACCTGCCACTCCAAGTACTGCCTTACCTAAATGCCACCAAGGAAATAATATAAAGCATTTATTTCACTCCTATTATATACCAGGAATTATACTGGAACCTGAGAATATAAATTCATAAATGAAAAAAAAAATGCTTCCCTCAATAAACATTTTATTGGAGACAACATCATACCCACAAACAAATAAATATAAATATATGCCAAATAAAGACAAGGTGATTTTGATGCTGGCAAGCACAAACAACTATTATAAACAAGAAAGGCCATAAATATAAGAGGATTTTGGCGGTCATTTTTGATGCTTAGTGACAAAAATTTTTATGATTCTACATGTATATTTTTCTGAACTTAAGTTGGGATTTCTGTCCACCAAGTTATACTACCTTTCTGCATGAAAAAATAAATGAGGGCTTGTGAATTAGAGACTTATACATAAGTTGGGGGTTAGGGAGTGTTTACAGTACTTGAGCTGATATTATTTCCCTCCCTTGTATGTTTCTTTTATGATTTTTGGCTTTGGTTGATCATTTGGGGCTTTCTTTACATTCATGCATTTTTTGTTGTTGAGGAAGCATTCTGGAATCTGCCTTGCCACAAAAGGGAGTAATTCTATCCTTCTGAAGTAGTTCCACACATTGGCTTCAGGCCTTACTTTTTCTCAGGAGCTGTTATTAAAAATCACATGCCATTCTTCTCATGGCTATTTCCTCCCTTCTCCTCCAAGGTTAACCTAAATATGAATTGTATGAAAGGAAAAGAATACAAAGTAATCTTGAAATTAACCTCCTGATTTGGACATTTTGAAACCTTTAACTATTCCTTCACCCATTCAAGAATTGTAGTTTATGTCCTGATTGTACACATTCCTTGGAGGAAATGCTGAATGAGAAGGGGCCAGCTTGAGGATGTCAGAGGGAAACAGCCATCATGAGAAAAGGTCTGAAGCCAGGTGTGCAGTTATAGTGATTAAGTTAACTATTTTAAGTGTGATTGTTGACGTCAATGCTTTTCATTAGAATCAGAATTTTAAAGGCTGAAAGAACTAGAAAAAACATTTAGTTCAATCTCTTTATTTTGCACAACAGGAAACTGATACCTTAAGATACTATGTCTCTTGTCCAAGGTCAGAAAATTAGTGGCAGATATGAGGATCTTTGATCTTGGATCTTTAAATTTTCCATAATACCTCATCTTATCTTTAGTTATGAGTAAAGATCATAATAATTCTGTGATTTAGGGATGTGGAAATTACTTATCTTTGCATTTCTCCCAGTATGTAGCAGAATGCATAACACAATATGCTTTATTAAAAACATATGTACTATGTATATGACTATATGTGTGCTTACATATATGTGTAAATATGTATTTGTGCATGTATTTATATGTTCTTTGTCACGTGGACAATTTGATACTGAAGGGGTCATAAGAAGAATTTTTAAGGAATTAATAAAATCATCTTGAGAAGCAGCAACCCCTGGGAGAATTTGAATGTAGCCATAGCCATTACTAGTAGCCCTTATGGGAAAATCTCAGACTTACTAACATCAGGTTGGGCTGAGTGAATCAGGGACCATTAGCATACGCCATACCTGTGTGTAATACTACCAGTGCGAGTGGATTGCTGACATACCTGGATGACAACCACTCGTTTTTCAGGATCCTATGAGTAATTGGTGTGTGGGGGAAAGTTTATGCCTATTTCTTGCCACATTAAGCCCCCTCCCCAGTATGTTTCCTATTTACAAAAAAATCAGTCAAAACGACAACTCCAATTCAAACATGATAAATGAGAAAAGCGCCAGAACAATAATCATAAAATTTACTCAGAAGAAAGCAAAAGCAGAAAAAATCAAAATGCTATAGTTTACCTATACATCTTGTCACACTTTCTTACAAATGCAAACAGTGTCAGGGAACGAGTAGAGCTGGTATACATAGAAACAAAGCAGTGAAACATATTAATAGGGCAGTCCATGAATTTGGGATACTTACCCACACTTTTTTTCAAGCCTTGACATTCTTGATCCCTTTAGAGAACAGTTTGTACCATGCATTACTAGGCTAGACAAAAATCATTTCTTTGCAAGCTCCTGCTCTTCTGATTTTCACAGTTCTATTGCTGGGCAGAGCTGCTTTTCTGCTACTCCCAGGCTGCTGAAGCAGTGTCAAGATCTTTTAGTACATATCCACCCTTGGCATGATGTTGAGAAAGTGTTATGTTCTTTTTAGCAAAATCATAAATCAGCATAATTCCTAGCAAAATAGCTGCAAAGTTTGTCCTCCTTATTTTTCTTCCATATGCTTTTAAAGTCCTAAAGACAATAAAGGACACAAGGCAACCAAGAACTTTCTTCTCTTAGGAAATAAATGGTGTTCAAATCCAGACAGCTCTTCAATAGGATTTTGCTTTCTCCAATCAGCTTCCAGGAAAGGTAGCTCTCTCTTTTTAATTCACTTTCTCTGTTGACTCAGCCATAAGCATTATTCTTGTCTTCAGATTCTCCTTTGCTTATTTCAAATAGCAGATATTTTTATATAATCCTCAATACTGGGAACTTCTTGTGCAGAAATTCCCTTCTCCAATTTATCTTGGCAATTCTTCTATAACTTATAGTATTAGAAATTTTTCTGACTTATCTGCCCATGGACATAATGTTCCAGAGGCAGTTAATATGTGAACATTAGCCTCCCTAATCAAAGACTTGGCCATTCTACATTATAACATCCTTATAATAATCAATAGCTATTGTATCAATATATATGATCAAGTTTCACTCCTCCTTTGTAGCAGGAAGGATAAACAAGCACAAAAACTTGGGCAATAAAGTCCTATTACTGCTAGGGCATCCTTGAGTTGTACCAAATAGCAGAGCTAGGTTTCCATTGGTTTGAAAACCATCCACCTGGTTATAGTGGTCAAGCAGAGCGAGGTGAGAAGGGGTCTTTATTCCAGTGTTATTATTGCATTAAATTGATATTATTGGTATTGTTAGGTTTCTGGGATTTAGTTATCGTGGACCCACCACTGGTTTAAAGAACCACTCTTTACTGAGCTATGGGCTGTGAGCAATTACATAACAACTTAAGCAATTTTTTTCTAAGAAAATGTTAAGGCTGGCTTTTGGATGAGTTGTACCAGGAGGTGAAATAAACTCCCTGTTTGCCTTTTAAGGATAAAGTGAGTGAAGGGTTAGTCACCTTCTATGCATTACTCATTAAGAGGTCATTGGCTTGATAAATGCTCTGTGACACAGAAAGCTCATTAGTAAGTTTCTAAATAAGAGAAACGTTCTACTTTGGGGGCCTGAGGTAGAATAAAAACTTCTTTATAGACCTTTTCCTTTTTCTCTTCACCCACACCTCCCTAGCTTTCCTGTGAATGTCAAAGCAAAGTGAAATATCTCATTAAGCTGGAGGGGAAAAGGTTGTCTGAGCGCTGAGGGAAGGAGGTCACAGGGCCGCTTTTGAATTTTTGTAGGCCCTGCCACCTAGATTTCTTCAATGCTTGGCATTTGATGAGACACAAAATGTTTGTGGAAAAGAGATTTGTGACAGCCAAAGTTGTCTCCAAAAAAAAAAAAAAAAAAAAAGATGTAAAGTGAGACTTTTTTTCCTTACTCCAATTACTTTGTATTTAGTTGTCACTTTTTTATGTTGTATCCTCCAGTGGAATACCAGCACCTAGTATGTAGGAAGTTTTTTTTTTTTTTCTTTTATATTCTCTGGCAAAATGCTATGTACTGCCTACCTTCTTCCTTTCCTCCTTCCACTCCTTCCTTACATTTCATCAGTATAGAGAATTCCTGCTGTGGGAACTGCCTTCTAAATAAAGATAGGCAGCAATCTGTTACTTATAGTTTCTGAGGAGTTACTTAGGCATTGAGAGGCTAAACTTGCTCAGTCACACAACTTGTGTGTGTTAGAAGAAAGTCTTGATTCTAGGCCCTCCTTACTCCTAAATCAGCCCTACTGTATGTATATCCCTAACTTGGGTCCACAAACTTGTTTTTTGTTTTATTAAATGTTTCATTTCACTCACATAGAATGTGTTTCATTTGTAATCCTGTTTTATTTTGTACATTTAAAAACATTATTCCGTGAAGGGGGTAACCAGACTACAAAAGGATCCATGGCATGAAAATGGTTAAGAACTTCTGTACTGGACAGTGCTGCTATCTCTCACCATGCTGAATAAGTGGTTAACAAATGTTTGTCGGATCAAATTAAATTGATTAGAAGAGGAATGAGCAAATGAATCTATAGATGTCTCCTCCTTTAAGAAAACCTAATATCAAAACAGAGAAATTATGAATAAATTTATTTCACAATATGATCCATCATTTTACAGAAGGCTTCACAACTTTTAAATAATGAGTTTCTCCAAATGATCTTACATTTTGGTTGTATTTACAGAGATCCAGTTCATATTGCATCTTTTTAGGAACTTATCTATTTCATAAAGGAGGTTGTCCCCTCAGCTTTCTGGGATTATCAAAGGCCAGTGGTATAATCGTAGCAATTTTCTATGTCTCTGTAATGGATGTGAGGAGAAAGATAGAGGGTAGGGAATCAATAATGGTTGAATGAGCCTTCTGGCTTTTATAATGGAGTGCTGCTAAAAGGCAATCTGCGGAAGCCCAGAATTCAGTACAAAAAGTCCATTTTGGATCCTATCCAGGGAAGTTCAGTTACCAGAAATGCTGGAAAGACTTTGTTACAGCATGGTCTGCTGAGACTGATACAATCCTCTCAATGTAGGGCCTGATGGTGATGTTATGGGGGTAGTATCAGTGTAAGTGGCAAAGTCCCCAGGGAATCCCAGGTATGCATTTAAGTATTGTGCTTTTCATCAAGGACTTGCCTCTTAGTTTGGGATAACAATACCTGTAGGGGTTCAAGAACCAAATATGTATAGAGAGACTCAGTGAGTCATTAGCTCTATTTCCTTCCAGATAAGTATAAAAATAAGTATCATCTTTATGAGAATAAAATCAATACTAGCAGTATTTTTAAAGAAAAACTTTTTCAGTAAGATTTGGCTTAATCAGTTGCAAAATTGTAGATAATATCAGAAAAGAATCTATTAAAAATCAATAACATATGCAACTCTTTGAAACTGATGTTCATGAAGAGATGAGGGGACTGCTTATTTGGGGAAAGGATAATATTATTGTGGTTTTTAAAAAAAAAATTCTAGATAATAGATTCTTAATCTGTGTCAATGAACTTGTGTTTTTTTAATTAAACTAATCTTTTGGTTAAATTTTAAGTTCCAAACTTTCTCCCCTATTGCCCCCCACTAAAAAAAACCTGCCACATTTTGATACATATATGATACACAGCCATATTAACAAGTGTATATATACATGTATACACATACACATATGTGCATATATTCTTACATATGTGTACATATACACAAACATACTTACATATGTGAAACCATATTATTCATACTTCTATTTATCAGTTCTTTTTCTGGAAGCAGATATCCTCCTTCATAGGTCCTTTTTAGTTTGATAATAGAATAATACTCAGAAAAATTTTGTCACAATTATTCTTCTATTTTTGTTACTATATACAATGTTCTCTTGCTTCTGATCATTTCGCTCTTCATTATTCCATGGAAGTCCATGTTTTTCTAAACTTAATCTGATTATCATTTCTTTTTTCTATCACTTTAAAAAAATTTTTTAAAAATAATTATAACTTTTTATTGACAGAACCCATGCCAGGGTAATTTTTTACAACATTATCCCTTGCACTCACTTCTGTTCCGACTTTTTCCCTCCCTCCCTACCCCTCCCTTCCCCAGATGGCAAGCAGTCCTATACATGTTAAATATGTCACAGTATATCCTAGATACAATATATGTGTGCAAGACTGAACAGTACTCTTGTTGGACAGGAAGAATTGGATTCAGAAGGTAAAAAAAACCTGGGAAGAGAAACAAAAATGCAAACATGATTATCATTTCTTATAGCACAGTAGTATTCCACCACAATCCTATACTATAAGCTGTTCAGTCATTCCTTAATTGATGAACATCCCCTCAATTTCTAACTCTTTGCCATAGCAAAGACACCTGTTATAAATATTTTAGAACACCTAGGTTCTTTTTCTTTCCCCCAACCATCCCTGTTTCCTTGAAATAGTGGTATTGCTGGGTCAGAGGGTGTACACAATTTTATAACTCTTTGGGTTTAATCTAGATTTCCTTCCAAAGTGGTTGGATCAGTTCACATGTCTACCAACAGGATATTAGTGTCTCAATGTTTCCTCATGAACTTATTGTTTTTTAAAGACTTTAACAGTTCTATTTCAATATCATTATTTTCCCCCTATTGTATGTCTTTAAAAACATTATTCTGAGAAAGAGACTGTAGGTTTCACTAGACTGCCAGAGGACTCTATGATTGAAAAAGGTAAGAACCCCAAGATTAGTTTCTAGAAGAACAGACTTATTGCCAATTCTTTAGGTGATGATAAAGGTCCAAATAGAGAGAAGTGCTAGAATTTTATTCAACAGAGTAATTCACCAAACCAGTTATTTTTTGACTTGATAATTAAAATTATGGAAACAATTCTGACAAATCATAGCAATCTACTTTGTTTTTCTACTCCTTTCACTTCATAATTTTTTTCGATCGCTTTTGTTTCAATTACTTCTAATTATAAGATTTGAAAATCTATATTTAAAAAAAAATCAAGATTCCTATTTCTTGTATTAAAAGCTATGAATGGGAGCCAGTCACCAGGTAGAAATTTCTGAGCTGAAGTAATTTCTATTTTCTAAAAGAAATCCTAAGAATCAGTGTGGAAGAGTGGGGGAAGAGGGAGTGTTCATCCCTCTCCCTTCCCTCTCTGTCCCAGGTTTTCAATACACAGAGTCCTTGGCCTATTTTGAAAATGTCTGTATCCTTTCAAATAAGAAAAAAAAAAATACTTCAGAGACGTTTACTAGGGCTGATATGCAAAGACAGCCTTTATTCTGTGGTCATTTAGTGTATGTCTGTGATTACTTTTAGAAGAACTTAATTGGATTTTAGTGTTTCAGACACAGTTGGTTGGCTGCGTGATTACAACCCTTTCCTTCCCTCACTGCGCCACTTGGTTTTCCTTAGGATTTAGTGCAAAGCTTTGAATGAGCTCAGCCTCCATTGGACATAAATCTGAGTCAGCAGCATGTGCCGACTTTCAGGAAGCTGCCTCTGGTATGCATTTGCTGTCTGCATTCTGCAGAACTCCAGAGGGGTCTGCCCCTTCCTTCATTTCTGGTGACTCTTGGTTAATGATAGTTGCTGAGCTAATTAGATGGATTCTAGAGTGCTTTGTTCCAAAAGTGAACACCCAGGACATAGAAACTCATTTGAAAATAAGATGAATGTTATACGTGCTCACTGACTGTTGCCTCCTGTTTGCCTTTGCTTTCTGAAATGAGCTCTCAACCTACCAGGAATAAATTGGTAACTAGATTCCCATTGAAAAGAAAGAAGGCCAGAATTTGTCAGAAGGATAGTAGTGTCTCTTGTGTGAGATAGAAAAATCTCTTTCTGTACCTCTCACCTTGTTATTCTATTACTCCATGTGTCTTTTAGGCCATTGGCTTCTATTATTTCCCTTTTTTTCAACTTTTTTCTTCTTCCTTTCTTGTGCTCACCTTTCATCTTATTCCATGATTGTTTATATCAAACAGCTAAACTCTGGAAAGGGTAATTGGTAAACAAGATAAAACTTTTAATTTTTTGTTGTTGTTATTTTAGTAGCATTTTTCTACTCACCTCTGAGGTCTGGATGTTCTCGAAAGATCACTGAAGCCCCATGTAATGGAAAGGATATTAAATATGAA
Organism: Antechinus flavipes; assembly: GCF_016432865.1. Classification (NCBI taxonomy): domain Eukaryota; kingdom Metazoa; phylum Chordata; class Mammalia; order Dasyuromorphia; family Dasyuridae; genus Antechinus; species Antechinus flavipes. The sequence continues at coordinate 548,279,227 of NC_067399.1, forward strand.
GTGAAAGGGTATCAATTTTAATTTTGTCTTTGCTATTTTTAGTGAATGTAAAACCTGAATGCGAAAACTGAGACCAAAAGAAAGTAAGTGATTTGGTCTATAAAATGAAGAACGTGTACTCTTAGATAACCTTGAATGTTATTTACAGAATACACTTTATCTGTTGAATTGGTATAGTTTGGGTAAGTTGCTTAACATCTCAGAGCTTTTGTATTTTCCTCAGCAAAATGGGGAAGATATTTGTCCTATTTACAGAGTTATTGTAAAGAGCAAATGAGGTACAATATATGTAAATATCATAAATTCTGTAGCAATTGATAAATAGCATAGCATTATTATACAAGTAATTTTATCTATTAATCAGCTTCCTCATCTGTAAAATGGATTGATATGTATGATATATGAATGCATGATGTATGAATTACATCACTAGGTCATTGTGAGGAAAGTATTTCCTTTTTATTTTATTTATTTATTAAATATTTTTATTTTGAAAACATATGCATGGAAAATTTTTCAACATTAACCCTGTAAAACCTTGTATACCAATTTCCCCTCCCTTCTCACCCCTCCCCCAAATGGCAAGTAATCCAATATATGTTAGACATGGTAGAAATATATGTTAAATCCAGTTTATGCATACATACTTATACAATTATCTTGCTGCACAAGAAAAATCAAATCAAACAGGAAAAATGATAAAGAAAATAAAATGCAAACAAACAACAACAGAAAGACTGAAAATGCTATGTTGTGAACCTCACTCAGTTCCCACAGTCCTCTCTCTGGATGCAGATGGCTCTCTTCATCACAAGATCACTGGAATTGGTCTGAATCATCTCATTGTTGAAGAGAGCCACGTCCATCAGAATTGATCATCATATAATCTTGTTGCCGTGTACATTGATCTCCTGGTTCTGCTCATTTCACTCAGCATCAGTTCATGTGAGTCTCTTCAAGCCTCTCTGTATTCATCCTGCTGATCGTTTCTTACAGAACAATAATATTCCATAACATTCATATGCCCTAACTTATTCAGCCATTCTCCAACTGATGGGCACTCAGTTTCCATTTTTTAGCTACTACAAAAAGGGCTACTACAAACATTTTTGCACATGTGGGTCCCTTTCCCTCCTCAGTACTTTGCTTTTTTTTTTTTTAATTAAGTAGTATTTTATTTTTCCAAATACATACAAAAATAGTTTTCAACATTCATCTTTGCAAAATCTTATGTGCCAAATTTTTCTTCCTTTCTCCCTCAACTCCTTCCCCAAAACAACAAGCAATCTTATATAGATTAAATTTATATAATTCTTCTAAATATATTTCCATATTTGTCATGCTGCGCCAAAAAAAAATCAGATCAAAAGAGAAAAAACAAGCAAACAACAAAAATTTAAAAAAGATGAAAATACTATGCTTTGATCCACATTCGGTCTCCATAGTTCTCTCTTTGGATGTGGATGGCACTTAAAGGAAAGCACTTTTAAAGTCTTAAAGCATAATAAAAATGTGATTTGTTGTTCTTCATAACATTACTATTGTTCACATTTATAATTTATACACATCTAATAACGTTAGGTATATAAAGACTTTTCTCATAACAAACTTACTTATAGGATGGACAAAGTATCATTATCTCCATTTTACAAATGAAGACGCTGAGACTGAGGGAGGTTAATTGACTTAGAGCCACCTAGCTAATTAAATGAGAGCTGAAATTTGAAACCTGGTCTTTCCTGACTTCAGTCCAAAGTTCTCATTATTTATGCGTCACCAGAATACAAAGTTTCTAAGGTTACTATGCATGTCTAAACATACAATAGGACCAAGAATACACATGTGGATAAATATTGGACTCAAAGGCTCTATGTCTTTGAGACTGCCTTAATTACAAAATGTTTTTCATCTATGTAATAGGAAAGTCAAGATGGGGTTAGCAAAATGATACCTAACTTTGGAGTCAGAATACATGGGATTCCATTCTTGGCTCTTCTACTTGCTTCCCTTGTGACTTTAAGCAAGTCACAGCTCCCTGGAGCTTAATTTTCTATTCTATGAAATAAAATGGTTGGGCTTGATCATTTCCTGATATATTATTCCTCCACCCTTTATCAAAGAGCCAGCCTTATAACAGAGCATAAAAAAGTAGAAACAACAAGAAAAAAAGGTAGGTAAAATAGCCAATGCATCGCACAGATTCAATAGTATATTCTATGGTTTCCCAGTTCTCCAAAGAAGAGGAAGAAGAGCATCATATTCATTCCATTATTTGGATTTTTGTGGCTGTTCTTTGTATTTCCATGATTTAGTTATTGTACATAATTTTTTTTTACAATTCCTCTTGCATTGATTCATGTAAATCTTCTTATTTATTCCTATATTCCTTATAGCATTTGAAAAAAGAAATCATATTAAATTATCTGGAGGTATAGTTTTTAATAGCCATTCTCTGGTTGATTTGAGGTGGGAGAAAATGCTAAGTAGTTAAAAAAAAAAAAACCAATGAAGGGTCAAGAAAACAGATAATGAAACATTCTTGTAATAGAGAAGCAGGTGACTACTCAGCTTTAATTGGGCATTGTCTCAGTCAAATTGACACCTCTTAAAGACCTTTGCTTAAAAAGCCAAAGTCTCCCACTACATCCAGGATTATCTTCAATTGTCCTGATCTGTATCTTACCACTAGACCTTTATGACTATGGAGGAGAAAGTGAAGCAGGTGACTTTGCACAGCCCTACCTCTCTTAAATCCAAATTCACTTGCATTTCAAGGCATCATCTCCTTGATATCATGGTCCTCTTTGAGAACAAAGGACAAACAACAGTGACTACTAGGACTAAATAAAGGATATCTTGTCAGATACAGTCTCTATAGTGAATGTTTTTGCTTACTTTTTTTCTTAGTTACAAGGAAAGCTTGAATCAGGAAGGGATAGGTGAGAAATAACTGTGATATAAAGACAAAGCCATTGAAACTTTATTTTAAGACTGAGCATATATAAAGAAAAACCAAAAAAATCAATCCCCAGTACAAAAATATCTACTGTAGAATTCCTTTCATAGTTATCTGAAAATTAGATTTTCTAAAAAGCTTTCATAGCTCACATTTCTTAAAACATTTCTTCTGAGTTTTGTTAATGTAGGAAAAAGGGCAAATGTTATTTTGTATTCATATTTGAATGTACTTTAAGAAAAATTGTGGATGTCTACAATTAGAACGTATGGAGTGAGGCAAAGTTTTTGCCCAGAGTAGAAAGCAATTTATTACCATTACTTTAGTGTCACAGTCTTTGGATTACAATAAGCAATTTTTAAAATGGGATCATAAGACACAGAACTCTGAGGGACTTTAGAGAGAATACAATTCTACCCGTCTTCATTTTTTAGATATGAGAAGTGAGATCTAGAATGTCTGTGATTTTAAAAATTTAGCTTAAAGTTTAGCTTAACTCTTCTGAATTAATCTAGTAATCACTATATACTTTTTTCACTTTACATCAAGGAAATGGTGGTTTGAATTACTATCTGATAATGAGTGACTCTTGTTTTAATAGACACTTCCTGTGTTCTTCAGATGAGATGGTTCTTTTATTCCTAAGAGTAGCTCTGTTGATCTGTCATCACAATGTTTGGTCTTTCATGTAAAATCATCTCCATTTCAGTCATCAAAGGTGATAATTTCTGAAACTCAGCAGCAAAGTCAAGTGAACTGAAAATTTGAACAAAAGTTAGCATATAATGTTACCTTAGAATAAATGAATATATCCAGAGATGAGGCTCTGTTATTTCCATTAATATAGTCTATCATCTGCCATGGAAAAACTGACTTCTTGCTTTACAAGCTTAAAACAGCATCAGTATTGTTACAGATCTTAACTAAATATAGCATGAGGATTACTGGAAGAGAGAATCCAGTGAATGAATCGTGCCAATGTTTAGAAAGTCTTAATGGGAGAACAATTGTGAGGAAAGATTTATTGGTAGAATCTTTCATTTCTCCCAAATACAAAGGCTACATCTCCTATGATCGGCTCTCTTTGAGAATCATAGGCTGACAGATTTTAAGTTGGAAGGAACCTTTGAGGTATCTAGCTCAATCTCCTTGTTTTCTAGATGAAGAAAATGAAATCTGTAGAGAAGTGATTTGCCCAAGATAACACAGAGCTGGGATTTCAACTCAGCCTCTCTGACTCAAAAAGTCATGCTGTTTCTATACTCTACAGCCGGTTAGAAAACCAAAACCAGATTCAAAATGATTAGATTTCCCTTAGTACCTCAAGATCAGGGTATGAGTCGACATCTATATGCCACTATTTTTTTTTTTTGATGAATTCTGATAGATCTCTGGGATCTTGCTGCCTCAATTTTAAATTGAGAGTCATTGAAGGAAAACCAGAGAACTGCAGTAATGAATATATAGTATAATCTTACCCACCCTGCAGGTACTAAAAATTAATTGAATGAAATTAGAATAAAAATAATAATTGGATATTTCCATGTGTTCATTATTTTTTAGACATTTTAGTTGTGCCTGACACTTCATGACCCCATTTAGGAGTTTTCTTGACAAAGGTATGGGAGTAGTTTGCTATTTCCTTTTCTAGCTCATTTCACAGATGAGGAAACTGAGGCAAACAGGATTAAGTGACTTGTCCAGCATCACATAGCCGTTAATTATCTGAGGCTGGATTTGAACTTGGACTTCTGACTTTAGGCCCAGTGTACCATCCACTGGGCCCTTTAGCTGCCTTATGTGTATAGTGCTATGTTAGGAAAAAAGGCAGGGTCTCTGACCTCTGAAATTTACAGTTAAAAAATGACCACAGATGAATCAAGCCCAAATCTGTCATCTTTCAAAGATCATAAAATCCAAGCTTTATTTATCTTTGTATCTCCCCAAGCACCCAAAGCAGCCCAATGTTGATAGGAGATATTAAATAAATGTAGAAAGAAATCTGCTTCTTATTGTGGATTTATGTCACTGTTCACAAAGGGGATGGAAAAGAATTTAAGGAAGGCATGGCTTAAAACAAAACCCTCCTCAGAAAATTCACTGCCTACTGATGATGGGTCAACAGGAAATTGTGCATAATATGAGTAGTGCCATTATTTGGTCATCCTCTCCTTACAAGAGAGATTGAATTTCAGTGCTAAAAGAGGTGATCCTTGCACTATTGTATACAAAGGATTAGAAGATTCTTCAAAAAGCCAAGCTCTGTATGAGATTATCATTATTATGCTTTCATTGACATATAACACCTCTCCCCTGAGAGAGTCAATTTCCTTGTTTAATATTTATACAGCACTTTATGTTTGCACAGTGCCACATGATCGCTTTGATTAATATTATTTGGTTCTTTATCACCTTTTTTTAAGAGCCACTATATAAAGAACCATAGTCTTCAGGGTTGGAAATGTTTGGATGGAGTGTTTGAAGCAGAGAAATGGTTGTTGTTCTTCTTTATCAAAAAGGACCAGAAGCAGAGACATCATTAGATAAGCAGAATTTCAGATAAGTGTCTGTGACATTCTGTGATAGAAAGGCTAGAACGTGTAAGAGGAATTTCTGAGGGCCACGCTGATTGAGCCTGCATACAGGGCAGTCAAGAATACCATCTTCCTGAGTTCAAATCTGGTCTCAGCTACTTAGTTGTGTGACCCTGGGCAAGTCACTTAATTCCACTGATCTCATTTTCCTCACGTAAAATGAGCTGTAGATCAAGTTACTTTAGTGTCTTTGCCAAGAAAACCCCCTAAAGGGTCACAAAGGCTCAGACATGACTGAAATGACTGAATGACAACAACAGTGTTGGATGCTGTGCTAATTAAAGCCAAGTAATACAAATACAAACAAAAGAGAGATAACCACTGCTCTGTAGGAATCCACAAGGAGGAAGGGTTAAGCGAGAGTAAACATGGCAGAGAAAGGAAGGAGAGTCAACTTGAAGAGGAAGGAAGATACAGATGATCTTAGCATCCTTCATATTTACCACTCAACACCCACTAATGTGCCTGAGCTTGGGATGAGCAAAGCCCAGAGGATCAGTGTGGAAGGAGAAAAATAGGTCTTTCTGCAGTTCTCTAAAAGCATGTGAAGTTGAAGAGTGGAAAACTAGAGTGAGAGTTTTTAGCTAAGTTATCAATGCCTGTTTCTTAGTTATACAAGTGCTAAGTATTTCGCCAACTAAGGCCCCAAAAAGAAACTGAAAAGATCTCTTAAAAGATACTAAATGGGTTTGGAATGTCTTCCTTTATTCAGGAAATGGTTGATTTGGATTGATTTATTTAATCTAGAATCATAGTATTTAAGAGCTTCAGGGAACCATACATAGAGCTTACGTTGATAGTTTTGTTGCTGTTGTTATTCACTCATTTTAGTCATATCTGACTGTCTGTGACCCTCTCTGGGGTTTTCTTGGCATTGATACTGGATGGTTTGCCATTTCCTTTTCCAGCTCATTTTATAGATGAGGAAACTGAGGCAAATAGAGTTAAGTAACTTCCCCAAGTCACACAGCTAGTAAGTGTCTCAGGCTGCATTTGGACTCAAGTCTTTTGGACAACAGGGCTTACACGCTATACAATGTACCCCCTAACTGTTTTATAGCACTTTGCAATTATCTTAAAAACATTATTCCCTCACAATAAGGATGTGAAATAGATATTAACAGTCTTATCTTTACTGATGAGAAAGTGGAATTTATGCAAGGGTAAATGATTTGCCCAGTCCCATAACTAGTGTGACCCAAGTCTTTCCCGACTCCTATGCATTTCCATTTTATAATGTTGCCTACATCATCATCCAGTTCAAATCCCTCACTTAAATAGTCTGTCAGCTAGCTCTTTAAAGATAGGAGCTGTTTTTCTTTCTGTCTTCATTTCCCCAAAGCTTCATACGTCGTAAGTACTTAATAAATGCTCACTGAATTGGATTGGATTTTGTAGATGAGAAAATTGAGTCTCAGCAATTAAGTGACTTGCTCAAAGTGATATAGTAATTAACAGAAATAGGTCCTTTGAATCCAAAATCAGTATTCCTCCATTATAGTGCACTGGCTTTCTGTTCTAGATAACACTACAGCTTTTGCTAAAAAAACGTAAAGAAATCTTTTGCAAATGCATTTTTGTAATTTGCATTTCTAAAGGTCTAAATTGACCAAATGTTATCCGAAGAAACAGTTAAATCACGGAAATGTAGTCAGTATTGTATTACCACTGCAGAAACCTCATCAAGCTAGTCAATGGCATAAACTATTACAGGTTTTCCAGGTAGAACTGCCCACAGAAGAAACTATTGTCAGAAATGAAAGCTTTACACTTCCTTTGCTGTAACAAGTTAATTAGAATACAATTCAGAAACTTCTAAAATGTGATTGTTAGATTAATTTCCAGAAATTGTTCTGGGTTATTATGTCTAGTTCCTATTACATGTAACAATCTAGAACAGTTTCTGGAAAATTATAAAAGGAAGACCTGAAGTGTTAGTTGTTATATTCTTTTAATTTTGCTTATGTTTTGAGCATTGCTTTTCAAGTGGCAGAAATATATTTTATAAATGTCCATTATTAGGAACTGATGATAAAGCTTTATGAGAAGGGGATGATTCCTTCCTAAATAGAATTGAAACAAGGAAACCAATCAGAATGGTCTTGAAATAGTCCAAATGTGAAATGATGAGTCTCCACTAGGATAGTGATTGTATAAACAGAGAAAAGGAGACATGTATGAAAAATGTTATGAAGATAAAAGGAACAAAATTGTAAACATATTGGGAATGTGGGATGGGTGCAAATGAGGAGTACAGGGTGACATGGAAATTATGAACCTGGATGATTGGGAGAATCATGGTACCATGATACCATTAGGGACAAGGTATAGTTTTGGGGAGAAAAGTTCTTTTTTGGACATGTTGAGCTTAAAATGCCTATATGAGAGATAAAAAGAATCAGTGAACATAGAACCTATCCTTTGGGCAAAGATAGTATATATATTTGCATTTAAAATAATACAAAGACAATATAACCACCTGCCAAAATATGAGGTACCATTGACATATCCTATAGAAAGTTAGAGAAAGGCAAATTTAGGATAGACATGATATGAATAGGTAGATAGCAGAAAGTCCATTGATTCTGAAAAGAGAATGAGTAAAGATTCAAAGGTAGAAATAAGCATAAATTAGTAAAGGAGTCAGGTGATCAGCCTAACTACAGAAAAGGATTTAGTAATAATTTAAGAAATATTTGTTGAGTATATACTGTGTACAGGTCATTGTGTTATGGGTCATATAGAGATGACAAAAACACAGATCTGTCCTCATGAAACTTATAAGCTTGTAGGAAAAGATTTCATATATATTCTTGTGGTGACTATAATAGAATGCAATGTAAGTGTCACAAAAGGGGTCCCAACAAAATGCTATAATTCAATTCAAGTACTTTTATTGACATCCTGTCATATGCCAACAAATGTTTATAAAGGTACCAAGACAAAAATGAAACAACAATCTTTGCCCTCAAGGATTTATATATAAGAATTTAAGGGACCAAATAAATCACTTTAATTTGGGATATTCTGGGGCATACCTGAGAGGAGATTGCTTTTAAGTGTAATCTTTAAAGGCGGAGAAAGAAGATACAATAGATGAGAGACATTGCAAAGGAAATTTGGACAACTTAGATGGGAAGGAATGGACAAGAGAAAGTGAGAGGACAAGGATGACTCCAGAATTTCCAAGTAGAATGACTTATAGAATTAACAAGATTTACAGATTCACAATTTCAGTAGAGGTAAAACTAAATGTCCTTTGTTATTCCAAATATAATTCTATGGTTTTGTACTTCTCACCAACATATATGTGTGAATTCCTCATTTGGTGATAGAGTATCAGAGTTGTTTATCATCTTAGCTACTCTAACTCATGAGGTTCTAAATCTTGTTATAATTTCTTTATAATGTTTTTTGTTCCACTGAACATGTTCGGTGTTCCTAACACCTTAGCAAAACTGCAAGCCAGTGTACTTAAAGCTACAAAAACATTTAATGAATAGGGAGATGAAAATTGGACACCTTCTCTGCAACTTGACATCCTAGAGAACTGGCGAGTGCAATGAGAGGTCAGGGTCATTTTGCTAGTATGTCAGAGGTAGGATTTGAAACCAATTGGTTCTGAGCTAGTTTTTCATTCTTTAATTCAATTTGTTCTAAGTCTGTGACCTTCATGGAAAGAATAATTCATGCCTGACATTTTTATTACATCTTTTTGCCTTTCTCTTCCTCTTTCCTTCTCCTCTTTTTCCTCTCCTATTCCCTTCTTTCTTCCTCTCCCCACTTCCCTAAAGGTTGTCTGTTAATCTCTTCCATTGCATCAGTGCTGAAAAGGGATGCTTGGTAGAGAGAAATAAAAGTATCTCCTTCTCATCAGAAATCTACAGCTAAGGTCTGCTATATTCCTCGCTCCCCTTAAGTGCCTAGAAGAGGAGGAGAGAGGGATGAGCTCTGACTGGGGCTGGACTTCTGCAAATGAGACAATGCCTCCAGTGGAGATCACAGCTCTGGCCCAATTTCGCTTCGTGTGATACCAGAGGACTTGCTAACATGTCTTTCTTTGCTGTCCAACTTCTAGCCCCTCTCAGGTTGCTAGGTTGTTTTTTTTCACCAACTTATTTTCCATATCATCATGAACTGAGTTGTAAACGGATTCTTTTTTTCTACACGTGTCTTGTCCTTAAGCTAGAGTCCACACTGGTTTTTTTCCACCTGCTGCTTCTTTACCAAACTGAAGCTTTAGAATCACTTGACATTGGATACCATTGATAGCAAAATTTATTACTGAATGGTATGTCCCTCAGCCTTTGTGACTCTCTTTGTGGTGAGCTAGAATTGACACTTGGATTTACTTGGGACTTGGTCTTAAACAATTAATTCCAGTGGTCAGTAGCTCATACACTCCTAAGTCTGGAGGAGGTTCCCCAGGGGAAGGCAGGGAGGAAAGGGTCAGACATTAGCGGTTTTTTCCATGATTATCCCTGGGAAGACTTTTGCTACCTCAGCCCACCCCTTCATCTGCTTAGCTTCCTTAGCTCACCCCCTATGCCCCATGCTGTGTGGCAGAAGAAAAGGTCATATAATTGATCTAAGGCTTCGCAGAGTGAATTGGTTCAGTTTTTTATGTTTTAAAAAATTTACAGAATTACAGAAAATTCTGAAAATTCACTTTACTTTGTACATTGCAAGTCTATAAACTTTTTGTGTTTATCATTATTTTTTCCTTGTGGGTTATTATTTAATAAATAGTGATCTGTTTGGCATGGAAGTCAAATCCAGTTCATTTGAAGACACAAAATACATGTCAGGAACCATAGTGTTAGAATTTTGACTGGGTATAAGCAGACTGGTTAGATTTAAACGTCTTTTATTGTCAATCTGGTAGACTTTTTGAGTGAAAGGATTTTTTCAATATGACGTTCTGCTTGGATAAATTTCACTGCATCAAGACCCCTTTGTGATGCCTTTTTCTCTGGTTGTTATATTGATACCTTTATATTGGAGCTGTGTCTTAACCAACCTGTCATTCTTATAAAATTATGCCTGGCATGCTGCTAAGGTTACTCTTTCTTATGGTCCACATGCAAGATTCATGCTCAGCAAGAGATGCTCTGGGGCTAAAACACATAAAGAGGTAAAACATGGTCTGAAATAGTAGGAAGAGGAAAGGAAAGGCAGTAAGAATTTTTTTAATACCAGGCATAAAGATTACTAC